>NC_081553.1:93138294-93438294 GCF_963082655.1 Stomoxys calcitrans
TCCCTCTATGACGCATAGTTTAGGAGATACAGCCATTTTAAAATTTTCAGTTTAGGAGATACAGCCATTTTAAAGTTTTCAAAGTGAAAATTAGATTGTTGATGGATTTTCAATGAATTTTTGAATTTTTTGATGGTGTCACAAATTAAAGTCCATTTCCCTCTAGGACGCATAGTTTAGGAGATACAGCCATTTTAATGTTTTCAAAGTGAAAGTTCGATTTTTGATGGATTTCCAATGAATTTTTGAATTTTTTGATGGTGTCACGAATTAAGGTCCATTTCCCTCTAGGACGCATAGTTTAGGAGATACAGCCATTTTAAAGTTTTCAAAGTGAAAATTCGATTTTTGATGGATTTTCAATGAATTTTTGAATTTTTTGATGGCGTCACGAATTAAGGTCCATTTCCCTTTAGGAGATACAGCAATTTTAAAGTTTTCAAAGTGAAAATTAGATTTTTGATGGATTTTCAATGAATTTTTGAATTTTTTGATGGTGTCACAAATTAAAGTCCATTTCCCTCTATGACGCATAGTTTAGGAGATACAGCCATTTTAAAATTTTCAGTTTAGGAGATACAGCCATTTTAAAGTTTTCAAAGTGAAAATTAGATTGTTGATGGATTTTCAATGAATTTTTGAATTTTTTGATGGTGTCACAAATTAAAGTCCATTTCCCTCTATGACGCATAGTTTAGGAGATACAGCCATGTTAAAATTTTCAGTTTAGGAGATACAGCCATTTTAAAGTTTTCAAAGTGAAAATTAGATTTTTGATGGATTTTCAATGAATTTTTGAATTTTTTGATGGTGTCACAAATTAAAGTCCATTTCCCTCTATGACGCATAGTTTAGGAGATACAGCCATTTTAAAATTTTGAAAGTGAAAATTCGATTTTTGATGGATTTTCAATGAATTTTTGAATTTTTTGATGGTGTCACAAATTGAAGTCCATTTCCCTCTAGGACGCATAGTTTAGGAGATACCGCCATTTTAAAGTTTTCAAAGTGAAAATTCGATTTTTGATGGATTTTCAATAGATTTTTGAATTTTTTGATGGTGTCACAAATTAAGGTCCATTTCCCTCTAGGGCGCATAGTTTAGGAGAAACAGCCATTTTAAAGTTTTCAAAGTGAATATTCGATTTTTGATGGATTTTCAAAGAATTTTTGAATTTTTTGACGGCGTCACGAATTAAGGTCCATTTCCCTCTAGGACGCATAGTTTAGGAGATACAGCCAATTTAATGTTTTCAAAGTGAAAATTCGATTTTTTAAGGATTTTCAATGAATTTTTGAATTTTTTGATGGTGTCATGAATTACGGCCCATTTCCCTCTAGGACGCATAGTTTAGGAGATACAGCCATTTTAATGTTTTCAAAGTGAAAATTCGATTTTTGATGGATTTTCAATGAATTTTTGATGGCGTCACGAATTAAGGTCCATTTCCCTTTAGGACGCATAGTTTAGGAGATACAGCCATTTTAAAGTTTTCAAAGTGAAAATTCGATTTTTGATGGATTTTCAATGAATTTTTGAATTTTTTGATAGCGTCACGAATTAAGGTCCATTTCCCTCTATGACGCATAGTTTAGGAGATACAGCCATTTTAAAATTTTCAAAGTGAAAATTCGATTTTTGATGGATTTTCAATGAATTTTTGAATTTTTTGATGGTGTCACAAATTAAAGACCATTTCCCTCTAGGACGCATAGTTTAGGAGATATAGCCATTTTAAAGTTTTCAAAGTGAAAATTCGATTTTTGATGGATTTTAAATGAATTTTTGAAATTTTTTATGGTGTCACGAATTAAGGTCCATTTCCCTCTAGGACGCATAGTTTAGGAGATACAGCCATTTTAAAGTTTTCAAAGTGAAAATTCGATTTTTGATGGATTTTCAAAGAATTATTGAATTTTTTCATAGCGTCACGAATTAAGGCCCATTTCCCTATGACGCATAGTTTAGGAGATACAGCCATTTTAAAGTTTTCAAAGTGAAAATTCGATTTTTGATGGATTTTCAATGAATTTTTGAATTTTTTGATGGTGTCACAAATTAAAGTCCATTTCCCTCTAGGACGCATAGTTTAGGAGACACAGTCATTTTAAAGTTTTCAAAGTGAAAATTCGATTTTTGATGGATTTTAAATGAATTTTTGAAATTTTTTATGGTGTCACGAATTAAGGTCCATTTCCCTCTAGGACGCATAGTTTAGGAGATACAGCCATTTTAAAGTTTTCAAAGTGAAAATTCGATTTTTGATGGCTTTTCAATGAATTTTTGAATTTTTTGATGGTGTCACGAATTAAGGTCCATTTCCCTCTAGGACGCATAGTTTAGGAGATACAGCCATTTTAAAGTTTTCAAAGTGAAAATTCGATTTTTGATGGATTTTCAATGAATTTTTGAATTTTTTGATGGCGTCACGAATTAAGGCCCATTTCCCTCTAGGACACATAGTTTAGGAGATACAGCCATTTTAAAGTTTTCAAAGTGAAAATTCGATTTTTGATGGATTTTCAATGAATTTTTGAATTTTTTGATGATGTCACGAATTAAGGTCCATTTCCCTTTATGACGCATAGTTTAGGAGATACAGCCATTTTAAAGTTTTCAAAGTGAAAATTCGATTTTTGATGGATTTTCAAAGAATTTTTGAATTTTTTAATGGTGTCACGAATTAAGGCCCATTTCCCTCTAGGACGCATAGTTTAGGAGATACAGCCATTTTAAAGTTTTCAAAGTGAAAATTCGATTTTTGATGGATTTTCAATGAATTTTTGAATTTTTTGATGGTGTCACGAATTAAAGTCCACTTCCCTCTAGGACGCATAGTTTAGGAGATACAGCCATTTTAAAGTTTTCAAAGTGAAAATTCGATTTTTTGGTGTATTTTCAGTCAATTGTTTGATGGTGTCACGAATTAAGGTCCATTTCTCTTTGGGACGCATAGTTTAGGAGATAGAGCCATTTTAAAGTTTTCAAAGTGAAAATTAGATTTTTGATGGATTTTCAATGAATTTTTGAATTTTTTGATGGTGTCACGAATTAAAGTCCATTTCCCTCTAGGACGCATAGTTTAGGAGATACAGCCATTTTAATGTTTTCAAAGTGAAAATTCAATTTTTGATGGATTTTCAATGAATTTTTGAATTTTTTGATGGTGTCACGAATTAAGGTCCATTTCCCTTTAGGACGCTTAGTTTAGGAGATACAGCCATTTTAAAGTTTTCAAAGTGAAAATTCGATTTTTGATGGATTTTCAAAGAATTTTTGAATTTTTTAATGGCGTCACGAATTAAGGCCCATTTCCCTCTAGGACGCATAGTTTAGGAGATACAGCCATTTTAATGTTTTCAAAGTGAAAATTCGATTTTTGATGGATTTTCAAAGAATTATTGAATTTTTTCTTGGCGTCACGAATTAAGGCCCATTTCCCTCTAGGACGCATAGTTTAGGAGATACAGCCATTTTAAAGTTTTCAAAGTGAAAATTCGATTTTTGATGGATTTTCAAAGAATTATTGAATTTTTTGATGGCATCACGAATAAAAGCCCATTTCCCTCTATGACGCATAGTTTAGGAGATACAGCCATTTTAAAGTTTTCAAAGTGAAAATTCGATTTTTGATGGATTTTCAATGAATTTTTGAATTTTTTGATGGCGTCACGAATTACGGCCCATTTCCCTCTAGGACGCATAGTTTAGGAGATACAGCCATTTTAAAGTTTTCAAAGTGAAAATTTGATTTTTGATGGATTTTCAATGAATTTTTGAATTTTTTGATGGTGTCACAAATTAAAGTCCATTTCCCTCTAGGACGCATAGTTTAGGAGATACAG
This sequence comes from Stomoxys calcitrans, assembly GCF_963082655.1. Taxonomy (NCBI): domain Eukaryota; kingdom Metazoa; phylum Arthropoda; class Insecta; order Diptera; family Muscidae; genus Stomoxys; species Stomoxys calcitrans. The sequence continues at coordinate 93,142,141 of NC_081553.1, forward strand.
CCATTTTAATGTTTTCAAAGTGAAAGTTCGATTTTTGATGGATTTTCAATGAATTTTTGAATTTTTTGATGGCGTCACGAATTAAGGTCCATTTCCCTCTAGGACGCATAGTTTAGGAGATACAGCCATTTCAATGTTTTCAAAGTGAAAATTCGATTTTTGATGGATTTTCAATGAATTTTTGAATTTTTTGATGGTGTCACGAATTAAGGTCCATTTCCCTCTAGGACGCATAGTTTAGGAGATACAGCCATCCTAAACTATGCGTCCTAGAGGGAAATGGACTTTAATTCGTGACACCATCAAAAAATTCAAAAATTCATTGAAAATCCATCAAAAATCGATTTTTCACTTTGAAAACTTTAAAATGGCTGTATCTCCTAAACTATGCGTCCTAAAGGGAAATGGACTTTAATTCGTGACACCATCAAACAATTGACTGAAAATACACCAAAAATCGAATTTTCACTTTGAAAACTTTAAAATGGCTGTATCTCCTAAACTATGCGTCATAGAGGGAAATGGACTTTAATTTGTGACACCATCCAAAAGTTCGAAAATTCATTGAAAATCCATCAAAAAAGCGAATTTTCACTTTGAAAACTTTAAAATGGCTGTATCTCGTAAAATATGCGTCCTAGAGGGAAATGGACCTTAATTCGTGACACCATCAAAAAATTCAAAAATTCATTGGAAATCCATCAAAAATCGAACTTTCACTTTGAAAACATTAAAATGGCTGTATCTCCTAAACTATGCGTCCTAGAGGGAAATGGACTTTAATTTGTGACACCATCAAAAAATTCAAAAATTCATTGAAAATCCATCAAAAATAGAATTTTCACTTTGAAAATTTGAAAATGGCTGTATCTCCTAAACTATGCGTCATAGAGGAAAATGGACTTTAATTTGTGACACCATCAACAAATTTAAAAATTCATTGAAAATCCATCAAAAATCTAATTTTCACTTTGAAAACTTTAAAATGGCTCTATCTCCTAAACTATGCGTCCCAAAGAGAAATGGACCTTAATTCGTGACACCATCAAACAATTGACTGAAAATACACCAAAAATCAAATTTTCACTTTGAAAACTTTAAAATGGCTGTATCTCCTAAACTATGCGTCCTACAGGGAAATGGACCTTAATTCGTGACACCATCAAAAAATTCAAAAATTCATTGAAAGTCCATCAAAAATCGAATTTTCACTCTGAAAACATTAAAATGGCTGTATCTCCTAAACTATGCGTCCTAGAGAGAAATGGGCCTTAATTCGTGACACCATCAAAAAATTCAAAAATTCATTGAAAATCCATCAAAAATCGAATTTTCACTTTGAAAACTTTAAAATGGCTGTATCTCCTAAACTATGCGTCCTAGAGGGAAATGGACCTTAATTCGTGACACCATATAAAAATTCAAAAATTCACTGAAAATCCATCAAAAATTGGATTTCCACTTTGAAAACTTTAAAATGGCTGTATCTCCTAAACTATGCGTCCTAGAGGGAAATGGGCCTTAATTCGTGACACCATATAAAAATTCAAAAATTCATTGAAAATCCAACAAACATCGAAATTTTCACTTTGAAAACTTTAAAATGGCTGTATCTCCTAAACTATGCGTCCTAGAGGGAAATGGGCCTTAATTCGTGACACCATATAAAAATTCAAAAATTCACTGAAAATCCATCAAAAATCGAATTTTCACTTTGAAAACTTTAAAATGGCTGTATCTCCTAAACTATGCGTCCTAGAGGGAAATGGACTTTAATTCGTGACACCATATAAAAATTCAAAAATTCACTGAAAATCCATCAAAACTCGAATTTCCACTTTGAAAACTTTAAAATGGCTGTATCTCCTAAACTGTGCGCCCTAGCGGGAAATGGATTTTAATTCGTTAATTATTGAAAATTCATCAAAAATCGAATTTTCACTTTGAACACTTTAAAACGACTGTATCTTCTAAACTATGCGTCCTAGAGGGAAGTGGGCCTTAATTCGTGACACCATATAAAAATTCAAAAAATCTTTGAAAATCCATTAAAAAATCTAATTTTCACTTTGGAAACTTTAAAATGGCTGTATCTCCTAAACTGTGCGCCCTAGCGGGAAATGGATTTTAATTCGTTAATTATTGAAAATTCATCAAAAATCGAATTTTCACTTTGAACACTTTAAAACGACTGTATCTTCTAAACTATGCGTCCTAGAGGGAAATGGACTTTAATTCGTGACTCCATCAAAAAACTACACCAATTTCATTGAAAATCCATCAAATATCGATTTTTCATATCTTCTAGACATAGCTTGTCATATTTTCTTGGCATAGCCTTCATAGCCAGAATGTGTTTCTTCTGTTTAGCAAAGAGGTCTGCAGTAATTTCATCAAGGCCGAAGCTAATGTTAAGATGATGAGGGCAGCTGTTGTCAACCAAGACTTCCCAGCCCGAATTTCTTCCGCTACAAAGTTAACAACTAATACCTCCATAATACATAATGTGCATTTGGCTAGTTGTGTAAATCAAAACTTTCGGATTGATAAGATATTTGAAGGTATTGTCAAATTTTATAAAGTTTGGTAACATTTTACCTTAAAAAATACAACAAAATCATAAATTAAACAAACAAATTTAAAGCCATTTTGCTGCATGGTAGGTAAAACTATTTTTTTTTAATTTTTTTGCTAAAATGGTATGCTGTCAAAAATTATTATGCTTTGCAATGCAATTGCGAAGGTAAGAACGCTGAGCGGAAGGAGCTCCTTGAAAACCAAATGACCTTAGCCATATGACCTACTACCATGAATATGAAAATGCTTAACAGCTATGAAGCCTGGCGAAGAACACTCAGTGTGGTACTAATGTGCAACGTAGAGTTTCGTGCATTAGAAACGAAAAAGTTGAACACAATAATATATAATTTTTTTTTGTATTTTTAAGAAAAGTAGCCATGGAAATTATAAGAACACAAAACGAATTATAATTTATGGAGTTTAAGTTCTTGAAACAAAAACTTGCGAAAACTGAAGCTTGGATTAATTAAAAAATAATACATGCGTTCTTAAAATTTGTTTTTCATGTTGCCGAAAACCTTAATGAAAGCAAAATGTTTAGACTTTTTTATGTGGCAGAGGTGGTCAACGGTATGAAGTCATTTTCACTGCACTGAAAGCTGCATAGTTTTAAAATTTGAAAACCTCAATTGTATATTGAATGAAGATTCATCGTTTTTCTGTTAATGTATTCACTTATGTTAACTTTCATTATTTAGCTCTCACAGTTTACTCATCAAACGTTAAGGATTCGTATACAATCACATCATGTATAAAATATTTAAACAAGAAATCCTGCTACCCCAAAAATAAATAAAATAAAAGCCAAACTAAGTTGTTCTTAACCATTACCACAAACTTCATTTGAGAGGATAACTATCTAAACTGAAAAGTGTTAGACTAACTTTAATACCCTCTCCCACCTTAACTTTCGAAAATACAACGATTTTCCCCAAAAACTGTTAAGAACGTATTTTGCTGATGCTTAGTCCGGATAGATGCTATGCACATTTGCGCTAAGTAGTCTTCCCTAAGAGTTTAATTAAACAATGTTGGCAAAGTTTTTGTTCATGCATTCAAATAAATAAAAACTTATTAGAGCAATGCCACCACAATGGCTCAAGGGAATGACATACAAATGCATGCAGATGAACAATAATTATGGGAAACAGGAATGAATAAGAAGAGGTGACTCTGTTTCAATTGGTATATCATTCCACAAATGGGCATATATAATTTTATTCAAATTTTGTCGTTAAATTTTTATACCCATCACCATAGGATGGGGGTATACTAATCTAGTCATTTCGTTTGTAACACATCGAAATACTGATCTGCGACCCCATAAAGAATGTATATTCTGGATCGTCTCGACATTCTGAATCGATCTAGCCATTTCTGTCCGTCCGTGTATCGAAATCACGATAGTGGTCGAACGCTTCTTATTGATGTAGATCGTTAGGAATTGAAGATGGGTTATATCGATTCAGATTTGAATATAGCCCCATGTTAACCGATCCCCGGACTTGACTTCCTCAGCCCTTAGAAGCCCAATTTTTCATCCAATTTGGCTGAAAATTGGAACAAAGACTTTAGTTATGACTTTCAACATCCATGTCACGAATGATCAGAATCGGTTTTTAAACAGATGTAGCCCCCATATAAACCGATCTCCCCATTTTAATTTTTTGGGCCCTTGAAGCCCAAATTCTCATCCGATTTGTCTCAAAATGTCAACAAACACTTGAGTTAGGACTTCCAACATCCATGCTACGTATGTTCGAAATAGGTCTATAAACAGATATAGCCCCCATATAAACCGATCCCGGGATTTGACTTCTTGAGCCCTTAGAAGCCTCAATTTTCATTCGATTTAGCTAAAATTTCCAACAAAAACTTCATAACTCAAGTTTTTGTTGCAAATTTTAGCTAAATCGAATGAAAATTGAGGCTTCTAAGGGCTCAAGATCCATGCTAAGTATGATCCGAATAGGTCTGTAGACAGATATAGCCCCCCTAGGAACCGATCCCCGGATTTCAATTCTTCAGCCCTTGAAAGCCTAAATTTGCATCCGATTTGTCTGACAATTGGAACAAAGACTTGAGTTATGACTTCCATTTTTCATGGCAAGTATGATCCGAATCGGATATAGCCCCCATACAAACCGATCCCCCGATTCGACTTCTTGAGCCAAAATTTGCATTCAATTTGTTCCAAACCCCTATCTTATAACATCGGAATCGGTCAATATGGTGATATAGGCCCCCTTAATTACCGATGTTCCGATATGACTTTTTGAGACCAACATAATTCGAATACAAACTCAGTTAGTAAGGATAAATTTTTGCGGATTAAATAGTGGTGGGTTGCCAAGATTCGTAGATTTATACAATACTAGCCGAACAGGGCCCGCTCCGCAGCGCCTTCTTTAACTCTCTAATATCTTTTAAGGGTGGGGGGACACTTCGTCCTGAATGTGAATATTGAATCCTGGCGAGAAAATCGGAAAAAATTTAAAGCAGTGGTTATCCCCTCTTAATGCTGGGGACATTTGCGAGGTACCATGCCATGCATGGTCATGTACAAAATTCTTCCTAAGGAGGTGTCGCACTGCAGCACGCCGTTGGGACTCGGCTGTAAAAATGGTCCCTCATCATTGAGTTTAAACTTGACTCGGAAAGCACTCATTGATGGGTGAGAAGTTTGCCCCTGCTCTGTTCCTGGGAAATTTTTTTTTACTCTACTCCCAAATGCCTTTCTTTTGAGCCCTATATTGGTAAATATATCTGGTTTAGGGGGTATCCTAAACCAAACCAGTGGTCCGCTGGGTACTTGGACCACTTTCGAAAACCTTAATGAAGGCATATTCGTTTTCTGGTCTCCAATACCTTTCATTTGATACCCTTGTTGTGCCCATCGGACTACTTTCGGATATAGGTGACATCTTTGGGGTAAGGGGGAGGGTCCGCCTCTACCCGGTATCTAAAAATTATATAGCCTATGTTTCCTTCCACACGAAAGTATGAAAATTCTAACAAAATCGGTTCAGCCAAGTATCATATAGGCATAATGGGTCTAATGACGTATTTGAGGGGTGGCGTGACCCCCTATACTTCGATCTGATTTTGTATGCCAGATTCGAAATCTTATACCTTTCATTTGAGCCCTATATTGAAATGAACGTCCAATATTTTTTTGGGGAATTTTGGTTTTGGGGCGGCCTGATGGGTACTTAGACTCATATTTTATAACCATATTCGTATTCTACTCTCCAATAACTTTCATTTGATACCTATATTGTCCCGATCGGTCCACTTTTGATTTAGGGTTGCATTTTCTACTACCTTCTTCCTGACCACATTCGTAATCTATACCCGAATACCTTTCATTTCAGTCCCATATTGTCATGATCGTCAAATAAATCTATTTTAAGAGGTTTTGGGGATTTCTAAATGATCTTTTTAGTGCATAGAATTTTCGCCATCGAAAACCATTTCACAGAAATTGCGTTCTTACAGGAAATGTCCATGAAGATCTTTACACTTTTAGAAGTCAAACATGTTATAGACTATTTATAGTGAAAAAAAAACTTGAACTTCTCGTGGATGCATAATTCCCGGGAAATTCTTCAACAAACAACGAGGCAAGAGAGTTTCAAAAGTTTCGAGTCCTTGAAATCGCCAGGACCTGAAGAAGTTTCACCGGTCAAACTACAAGCTGTATCCGATGGGATGACTCCATGGCTTATAGAAAAATATACTTTGCTTCTATCAGCATACCAGATACACTTGTAGTCATTTTCATTCCAAAAGCAGGAAACCGTACCACACAAAAGCACACAATTTTCCTTCTCTTAGTCTGTCATCCTTAATGCTAAAGTCTCTAGAGACGTATCTTAGGGCGATGATTCCTAGTGATAGTCCATCTCAAATTTCAAATTTGTACATGAACATTTCATTAAGAATCAGTGAGGATACTTATCTCAAATCAATGAGAGTTATCCGTTACAAGTTTAAGCTCAGCCATAAGAGACATCCGTTTTATTGGCTGGTGTTAACGGCTTGCCGAAGAGCGACATCATTTAGTAGATAAGTTTTGTAACGATCATCTTGCCCACTGTGCCTCGTTCATTGAGGTACACTGTGCCTGTATTCATTTCATATACAGTGTGGCCTCGATTATCCAGAATGGTCGGTACCGGAAGCGTTTCGGATAATCCATTTTACTGGTTACTCGAGTTAATTTTTTGGAGAACGTATTTCTGAAACCAAAAACTGCCCTCGACTTATGCAGATCTCTCAACGAGATGACTAAACAGTTCAAAATTCACCGGTGCTGGGTGCCGGGCCACAGAGATATCTTAGGGAATTGTAAAGCGGACGAGCTTGTGAGGCTAGGAACTATCTTAAACATTCCAGGGACATTGGAATCAGTTGGTATGCATCTAGCGACATGTAAGCTATGATTTTAGAATCTGGCTCCAAGGGCAATGAATGATAGATGGTCACAAAGAGAGGGCTGCGAGCAATCCAAAACTATGTGACCTTATCTAGACTTGAAGAGGTCTACCGCTTTGCTGTCACTGGCTAGAACAGACGTCTCTGTCATTGTGTCCATTATGACAGGTCACTATCTAATCGGAAAACATGTTGACTGTCAGAAGGACAACCACCTTAGGTTATCATTACTTTGAGAACCTGTCTGATTTAGCGGATGTGAATCTTTGCAAGTTGTTGGCCTTTTTCAAGCGATGTCAATGGTTAAACGGACGAACTAGAAGGCATCTTCCTGCTTCTGTTCCTGTGGTATTGCAATGGAGGAAAAGTCTAAGTGAGTCTGATGGCAGACTGCCACATAACCTAACCTAGTTCATATTTTACCTGTGGGAAGTTTAAAGTGAACTAAAACTCTGTCGAAACCATTTCGTAGCTCTTATGAAATTATTGAACTCGTAGCGAGCACATAATTCTTAAGCGCCATAGGAAGTTCAATATTTCCCAAATTTAGTTCATTTTAACTAGTGTCGAGGTTAAATATTTTTTGAGTGTGGTTGGAATATTCGGCCTGGACAAGTAGCTTGTTTAAAGAAAGATTTTTTTAAATACCAACAGAAAACAGTTCAGAATTTCTTTCATATCCTGAAGAGATCTTTAAAGCACTGTTTAAATTATAGGAGAAACTTAATACCATTCAATAGTTCAGATCTTTAAGATAAGACATGATTTTCTCATGTTTTGCTTTCCTTCTTTCCTTTGACAAATAATTTGCTGAATTTTATTTATTTTAATGGATAATAACAGAAGAGTAAATTTAAATACCTAGAAAATATATTTGCATGATGATTTTATATACTTTTTTTTTATTTTTTGCCAGGAATAATCCGAATAGTCTGTTTGTGGAGAAATTGAAATTCATAACATGTTGCTTCTGGTCCAACACGAATGGTATATTTCGTAAAATACATCAAGGACGTTGGTATTAGGCAACATACATGTATATCCTGAAGTGCCTTAAGCCATAAAATATGCTAATCCATCGCCATGTACATGTGAATTACAACATCACACACACACGCACACACACCCATAAACCCCGGATAGGAAGTACAAATATTTTCTTTGATATTATTTTAATCCCTTGTTTTTCATGTAATAGGCTCACAAAGTCGGTTTGGGCTTGTTGGCTAATCTTATTTTTCCTTTGTCGTTTTATTTCCGCTATTGAAATGTTTTAAATTAAATGTGCCTATGGCTAAATATTCAATGAAAAGTCTAAGAAAAATCCATTTTTAAGAGTGGCTTCAAAATGTCTTACTTGTGCATAATTCTTTGCAAATTCAATTTTATTCATGTTGAAGAAAACATTTAAAACATTTAAAGATATATTTTTCTTCTTATTAAGCCAGTAAATGTATAAAGATGTGAACTCGGGATAATTAAAATTAAATTTTCCAATCTTTAAACAAGTATAGGGTGGACCGGGTGCTTAGGGACTGGATAATTCATAAGCTAAAGAACAGGTGCGTATGTTGTGGGTCCCATGATATAAGAATATGGGATAAGGTGGCATAGAGGGCCATAGGTGGAATTTTATGGTCGCTCCACTTTAAATAGCCTTCCACGGATCCTGACTGAAAAAAGATTTTTACCCGTCTGATATGCAGACGATGTTATACCACTAAGTAGTAGGTGCCCATATCAGCCATGAAGGAAGGCCGAAAGGGCTTTGCAGATGGCATAACACTGGACTGAGGTCTTCGTCGAAAGAAGACCAAAGTGAGTTAATTCGGGGCTCCAGGTTTCCTCAAAATAACGATTTGTGTATACATAAAATGTCGAATACTTAAAAGTGATCTTAGGTAGGGAACTGAACTGAAAGTGCTACAGCGCACTGAGCATACTTACAGATGTTGGGCACTATAAAGATGGCACATAGGCTTGAAGTGGGGCCTCAATCCGAGGATAGTATACTGTCTATATACAAGCGTAAATAGATCAACACTAACGAACGCCTCGGTAGTATGTTGGAGGGCGACGGAGATACAATACTACATAATTACACGAGGTTCAGTGAACTTGTTGTCTTAGCATAGGTGGAACAACCCCGCCTTCGAGACGAGAATACGCCTACTAGGGCACTAGTTCTAAGTGTACGCCCCATAGACACCCAGTCTAGGTGTGGGACAGCCACGACGGACAATCTTCGGTGAGAGAGTGTATGGAAGATAGGACAATGTCAAATAATCGCGGTGACGATGGGAAACCTGGATAGAATGAAAGACGGTCGGATACCTAAGGGCAAGTATTTGCGAGGTGTGAGACACTGTTGCTAGTGGCACAGTCTTGGATGGATGGCAATGCCAGGGCGCCATCTAGCAGTTCATCCTACACGAATCCATCAAAGCTAGAGGACTTAATTGAGGGTCCGGAAATTAAGTTCTGATTCCCATTGCCTGACCTTGCAGGTGGAAATCCGGGCGATCATGGAATACTTGAGGTGGTACAGTCTTAACAGAAGGACCTCGAAAGTGAATATCTTTACAGACGGTAAGTCGGCCAACCTCATCGGTACCAAATAAAGCCTTAAGATCAAGCAGCGTATAAGGCAGCTATAAAGAGTATACATGAGCATTGGATTACAGAAGTGGTAACAGTGGTTACAGAAGGGCCTTTCCGTCACACCTTGAAACAAATCCCTTACGACACACCAGGTACACATGCTTGTTCATCTACACTGAAAAAGGTTTGCCCTAATTTTAAAGATTTAAGCCGAAGATTAGCAAACTTAAAGTAAAGATGAACAATTTTCCAACTTTTAAGGGAACCGATGTGTTTTCATTTCGCTCCTCAAAGAAATATTTCCGTATTTTGGAATATGTACTACCTATTACGAAAAAATTTTAAAGCCTTTTATAGGAGGCTCAAAATTAACTCCAAACACCCAACAGCTGCGGTGGTGGCATCAGACCGCAGCATGTTGTCCTCCTCTCCTATAGGTGTGATTGCCTTAGCACTCGTAGTCGAGAGTACTGCTTCAAGCGCACAACTAGTCGTCAGACTATTTAATGGGGAAGAGACGGATAAACCAGAGGGATGTACTCTGTTCGTCCCCAGCCTCTAAGTAAAGGTGGCGTTTCCGACTCGGATTCAGACAGCGACAGTGTCAATGAAACAGTCATCGCAGCCGAATTGAGAGATGAGGGATGACTGCAGAAGGAGCGATTGCTTTGCTTAGATCACGAGAAGACCGGGAAAAGATCCAGGGCACGACGAAGGAGACAGAGGAGTATTAACGGCAAGCGGGCGAAAGTGCAGGATGCTTCTACGACAGCTGGAAAGAGAATCAAATCTCCTGAAGAGCTCCCCGCTTTCAAGTATGCTGGGAAGACCAAGCTATGAGTCTGAAGGCGATGGGAGATTGGATTGAGGATGGGAGCAGATCATACCATCGCGGTATAATCGAGGCGCCGATAGGAAACCTGGAAAAAGGGAAGAGGTTTCCGATAGGATACCCGAGACGATAATTAAGTTCGAGTGCGAGGCACTGCTGCCAACGGCACCGTCTTGGGCTGGCGGAACCCTAGTATTGCCTTCTGGCAAATCATGTTACACGGATGGATCAAAGCTAGTGGACAGGGTGAGGGTCTACATTGAGAACCCATAGGCTGAGATAAGTTTTAGAATGCCTGACCATAATATGAATGCAGGTAATGATCCGGGCGATCATAAAATGCGTGAGATGGTATGGTACTAACGCGAGGATCTCATTTTGGGCAAGAGAAGTTGGATATTATCCCACGGTAGCGCTCACCATTCACAGTTACGTTACGATTTGCATCATCTTTGAAGAAGCACGGCCCAATGATGGCACCGGCCTATAAACCGCACCAAACTGTGACTTTTTCTGGATGCAAGCGTTGTTCGTTTGTAAGACGATTGATAGTTAAATTATAGACCAACTAAAAGATGTTTGACAGTGAAACAAAACTCGAAACGTGGGTGAGGAGTTTAAATCAGTGTTGTCATCAAAAAGATAATAGCTAAAAGATCGCCCTTTGCTTCCTGAGCCTTTAGAGAGCGCAATTCTTACCCGATTTGGCAAAAATTTTGTACCATAACTTTTTCTAAGACATTCAACATATGTTACATGTATGGCTTGAATCGGTTTAAGACCTAATATAGCTCCCATACAAACCGATCTCCAGATTGCACATCTTCAACCCCTTGAAAGCTCATATTCAAAGATGAATATAGAATAAATAATAGCATTGGCAATTGAAATAAATTTTAGAAAAAAACTTTCATTTTGCAACTCACCAAATAAACAACGCAGCAGCATCCTTATTTGAATTATCTGCAATGAAATAGAAAAACGAATTAAGAATATTTGATCATAGAATATAATAAATATTATAATTTGAACACGAAATGTGTTTATTTCATTGCGTTTCGGTTAGTTTGTTAATCGGCTGAACCGATAAACTTTACCATCACATATTCTAATCGGACCCGTCCTTGGCTATGTCTTTAATGTTTGTTTGCTATTGGGTTGCCCAAAAAGTAATTGCAGATTTTTTAAAAGAAAGTAAATGCATTTTTAATAAAACTTAGAATGAACTTTAATCATATATATCTTTTTTACACTTTTTTCTAAAGCAAGCTAAAAGTAACAGCTGATAACTGACAGAAGAAAGAATGCAATAACAGAGTCACAAGCTGTGAAAAATTTGTCAACGCCGACTATATGGAAAATCCGCAATTACTTTTTGGGCAACCCAATATTTGTTCATCCTACGCCATTCTTGTACAAAATGTTAATACTTTATAGTTTATATCCACAGGGCTTTTTCGTCCTGAAAATTAAAAATTAATTCCTCATATTACTCGTAATATCCGTCCCTCATATTACTTTTGCATCCTGAAAAAAACAAAGTAAATCCCTCATATTACTCGTATTTAATGCTACGTTCTTTTCCAGATCCTAAAACTAAGCTTTAAATTTCAAAAATCGTTTTAATATCAAACAAGCAAAAAGGCATTAAGTTCAGCCGGGCCGAATTTTGGATACCCACCACCTCGGGTCTATATGAAAATCCCCTTTCGTCACAATCCGGTAAAAATTGGATAACTTAAGCACCCAAATTGGGCATGGATATTGAGTAAAAAATGCAAATTATGCCCATGAACATTCCATTAAGGAACAGGGGCAAACTTCTCACAGTCCTCCTCCTTTTTATAGCCGAGTCCGAACGACGTGCCGCAATGCGACACCTCCTTAGAGAGAAGTTTTACATGGCATAGTACCTCACAAATGTAGCCAGCATTAGGAGGGGAAAACCACCGCTGAAAATTTTTACTGATGGTCTCGCCAGGATTCGAACCCATGCGTTCAGCGTCATAGGCGGACATGCTAACCTCTGCGATGGGGTTAAATATTTGAGTGGTTAAATATTTATGTCACTATTAAATTTTGTAGAACAAAAGATTGGTCTTTTTGACAGATATCCAATTATAAACCGATCTTAACCATATTAAGGTCGGATATCGTGAGGCTCAGAAAAACTCACTGTTTTAAATATCAGCGAAATCGGGTAATAAATAAAGCTTTTATGGGCTTCAGTCACCTTATCGGCAGATCGGTCTATATGGCAGCTATATCTAATATAGTCCGGTTGAAACCATATTTGGGTCGGATGTTGGGAGGCTTAAAACTGCCCACTATTCCAAATTTTAGCGAAATCGGATAAAAAATAAAGCTTTTATGGGCTTCAGTCACCTTATCGGCAGATCGGTCTATATGGCAGCTATATCTAGATATATTCCGGTTGAAACCATATTTGGGTCGAATGTTGGGAGGCTTAAAACTGCCCACTGTTCCAAATTTTAGCGAAATCGGATAAAAAATAAAGCTTTTATGGCCTTCAGACCATTGATCGGGAGATCGGTCTATATAACAGCTATGTCTAAATATAGTTCGATCTAAACCATATTTAGGTCAGATATCGGGAGGGTTAAAATAACCCACTGTTTCATTATTTTTTACCCGATTTCCGAAATCGGGTAAAAAATAAAGCTTTTATGGCCTTCAGACCCTTCATCGGGAGATCGTTCTATATGACAGCTATATCTATATATAGTTCGATCTAAACCATATTTAGGTCAGATGTCGGGAGGTAATAATTAATTAATCAGACCCTTTATCGGGAGGTCGGTCTATATGGCAGCCATATCTAAATATGGGCCGATCTGTACCATATTTGGGTCAAATGTCGGGAGGCTTAAAATAACCCACAGCGAAATCGGGTAATAAAATAAAGCTTTTATGGGCTTCAGACCCTTTATAGGCAAGTCGGTCTATATGACAGCTATATCTAAATATAGGCCGATCTGAACTATATTTAGGTCAGATGTCGGGAGGCTATAAACTACTCACTGTTTAAAATTGTAGCAAAATCGGATGAAAAATTAAGTTTTTTATGGGCATTAGACCCTTTATCGGAAAATCATTCTATATAGCAGCAGATATGGTCCGATTTGGCCCGTTCAAGAACTTGACCAGCGTGCACTAAAAAGACGTATCTGTGCCAAATTTCAGCTCAATATCTCAATTTTTGAAGACTCTAGAGTGATTACAACAGACGGACGGACAGACGGACATACACACGGACAAACCGAGACCCACATAGTCGTGATTGGCTAATACGCCCATTTCGGGAGTTTTTGTGGGATGGGGTGAAGCCCTCTAATTCGACCTTATTTTGTATGCCAGAATACCTTTCACTGATAGGAACATTAAACTTGTCTGCTTGAAGGAATTTTTGGGTTAGGTCGACTTCCTGGGTTCTTGGACCTAATTTTTAATATCATATTCGTATTATACTCTTCAATACCTTTCATTTGATACCCGTATTATCATTATCGGTCCACTTTTCATTTGAGACCCAAATTGTCATGATCGTCCAATAAACCTATTTTTGGGGGTTTTGATGATGGGTTGGGCCCACAGTTACTTGGACCCAATTTTTGATATGGAATACATTATTTGATCCTGAATTCCTTTCATTTGAGTCCCATACTGTCCCGATCGCTCGCGGGTAGTATCCCCTTCCGACATAAAAAAATTATATAGCCTATGTTTCCTTCCAGACCAGCCTACACAATCTGTGAAAATTTCAAGGTAATCGGTTCAGTAAGTCAAAACACTGACTGAACAAACTTTGCACTTATAACTACAGAATATTGTCTTTCTTGTATATAAAAATTAATTTGTGTTGTTCGGTACAGACTCAAAAATGGCTGAACCGATTACATAGGCTATATAATTTTTTGATATCGGAAGGGGGGCAGACCCTACCCGCGAGCGATCGGGACAGTATGGGACTCAAATGAAAGGAATTCAGGAGCAGAGAATGTATTCCATATCAAAAATTGGGTCCAAGTAACTGTGGGGCCAACCCATCATCAAAACCCCCACTTCGAGAAAATAATTAAAATTAAATTTAACATTTTATTCGATTTTAATGCGAGATGATAGTGACAATGCGTTCCCGACACACTTAGACAATTTTCATTTCATGGTACAACTAGACTAGGTTAGATTAGGTGGAAAAAAGGGTGTGGATATTAATCCGCCCTATGCCACTATGGACATACACCTAAGCCAGTAATAGGCCCATTGTACTCTCTAAATAATAGCAAGTAAAAGCGTAAACCCGATCCTTAACGGAATATTAATGGACAAATTTGCAAAAGAGTGCTACGTTCGGTCTGGCCGGATCTTATTGAGGGCATCTCCACCATGGATCGCATTTGTTATGTTATGGGTATAAAAAAGGATACGGTTGAATTTTGAATCATTGCATTGCAACGCTTTCTTTTAATTAAAAACAAAAGACAAAAGGAATCATAAAAAAATTCTGTATATTCTCTTTTAAGCGAAAGAGTTAAAACAGAAACAAAGCATAAGCTAAAAAAAACTTTAATCGCCAAAAAAAAAAGACGGACGGTTTTCTTTGCTTAACACAGCGAAAGAAGGAACGGCTATTATTGTTGCTCTTGCAATGCTTTCTTTGCATTCGAAAATAAAAGCAAAACGAAAAGAAAAAACACAACTCAATGGCACTTTTTGTTTCAGGTGGCACAAAAGGACCAAATGGTGAAACGTAAATTGCCTGCGTCTGTTTGTCCATTTGTGGTAAAACAACAATCTCTTTGTTTGTCCGACGAATAGGAAAGAGCCAACCAAGAAAACGATACGAATTTGTGGCAAAAAAAAAAAACACAGCATTTGATAAAATTGACAGAAATGCCAAAAGAAGGAATGCATTTTTGAACAGCACGCAAAAATCTGGAAGTTCATGGAGAAAAAGCAAAGCAAATGGAAAAAAATGATAAAGACAAATTGACGTACACGCGAATTTTCCACGAACGCGGCACTAAGGAACAAAAGGGAAATTCCTCTGTTTTCAAATGGTAGTTTGCTGTTATTCGTTTCAATTATGGAATTTAATGATGGGGGATTTCGTTTTGACATGCGTTTGGATTTTTTAATGAAAATCAAACAGTGTGGAAAACTTTAATGCAAATCCAATTCTTGCTTTCTTGATCTAATAAAAGGCTCATCTTTTAAATGACTTTGCCGAATTTTGACACAATGAGCTGTATTGTACCCATATTAAGAGGTGGGCGATGGGTACATACCCAGGTATCTTTTGTAAAAACACATTTTCCAAACAATTTTTGATGCCTGAAACCTGAGCTTCTAGTCCCATAAAATCGGAATTCTGTTATGTATAGCCGCTATGTAGACTGATCTCCAGACTTAGAGTTTTGAGGCAATAAATTAGTAATTTTTCATCCCATTTCGAAGAAATTTGGCACAATGAATTCTGGTAGACCCCTACCCATTCCTGTCAAATGTGGTCCAGCTCGGACCATATTTGGATATAAGTGTCATATAGACCGATATTCCGGTATAGTGTAATGAGTCTATAAATGGAGCATTTTTCGATGTAATTTGGCACAGAGAGTATTGGTAGACCCGTAGCGATTCTTGTGAAATGTGGTTCAGATCGGATCATACTTGGATATACCTGCCGTATAGACCGATTAGCCGATATAGGGTTTTGAGCCTATATAAGGAGCATTTTCATTCGATTGAGATAAAGTTTGAAACAGTGAGCTTTGGTACCCTTTACAACTTTTTGATGAATATCGTCCAGATCCGACCATATGTGGATATATCTGCCATTAGACCGAACTTCCGATAAAAAGTATTGAAATCATAAGAGGAGCATTTTTCAACCGATTTCGATGAAATTTATCACCTTGAGTTCTAATAGACCCCTATCCATTCTTGCTAAATGTTGTCCAGATCGGATCATATTTGCCCGATTTCACGATATAGGGTACTGAGCCTATAAAAGGAGCATTTTTCATCCGATTTCGATGAAATTTAAAACAGTGAGCTTTGGTACCACTTCAATACAATCCAGAAAAATGCAAGACATCTTTATTTGAACCGATAGTACGGTTCATATAATTTAATGTTTGAAGATTATTTCATGCTAATGTTTACCGTGACTGCGACAGAAGTGGTCCATCAGCTTAGTCTAATTTTGACATACTCTTTGCAACATTTCGGCCGGTGTATCACGAATAAATGCTCAATGTTGTCGTCGTCAATGCGTCAACTGAGCTTTAACATAGCCCTACAAAAAGTAGTCTAAAGGCGTTAAATTGCACGATCTAGGCGGCCAATTGACCGGTCCGGAATGTGAAATAAAATGTTCACCGAACTCGCCTCTCAGTAAGTCCATTGTTAAGCGTGCTGTGCGGCATATGGCACCGTCTTGTTGAAATCACATGTCATGCAAGTCAAGCTTTTGCATTTTGGGCAAAAAAGTTGGATATCATCTCACGGTACCGCTCACCATTCACCGTTACGTTACGACTCGCATCATCTTTGAAGAAGTACGGTCCAATGATGCTACCAGCCCATAAACCGCACCAAACTGTGACTTTTTCTGGGCAAAAAAAGTTGGATATCATCTCACGTTAGCGCTCACTATTCACAGTTACTTTACGATTCGCTTCATCTTTGAAGAAGTACGGTCAAATGATGCCACCAGCCTATAAACCACACCAAACTGTGACTTTTTCTGGACGCATTGGTAGCTCTTGCAATGCTTCATTGGCCTATTGAGCCAAAAATGAGCTTCGTCCATAAAATGGAAGAATCATGCTATAAAAATGTCTTAACAGAACACGCATTTTGATAATAAAATTCAATAATTTGCAAGCGTTGTTCACTTGTTGGATGATTCATGGTTAAATTATAGAGTAAATTAAAGATGTTTGACATTGAAACAAACCACAAAGCGTTCATGATCTGTATAAACCAGCGATGCCAAAAAAATAATAGCTACAAAATCACACTTCACATTGTCCCACTATTTCCAAGTCCGTGTTTTCTATCGCGCAAGACACTAAATTGGCACACAAGGAAGTTAAAAACAATCGGAGGCGATATCACTTTTTAGTCTAATTAGGACTACAATAAGTTTAAAATTCGATTATGTGCGTCATTAAAAAACTAAATAAAACAAGTAAAAAAGCGTTAAGTTCGGTCGGGTCGAACATTGTATACCCACCACCTCGGATATATACGTAAACCATCTTTCGCCAAAATTCGTTGAAAAATGCATACCTTATGCCCGATAGCAGCTATATCGAAATGTGTTTCGATTTGAACCAAATACTAATAAGTACAAGTCATTGTTGAATTGCATATAACAAAATATTGATCTTTTGGTAGCTATATCTAAAAATAAACCGATCTGAACCATACGACATGGATATCGAAAAGCTTTAAATATTTTATGGGGCCAAGATTTTAATTCGAGATATCAGTCTATATGGCAGCTATATCCAAAACTTAACCGATTTGGACTAAGTTGCAGAAAAATGTTGAAGAGCCTAACACAACTTATTGTCCCAAATTTCGGCGAACACGGACAATAAATGCGCCTTTTATTCCCCAAAATCTTAAATAGAGAGATCGGTCTATATGGCAGCTATATTCAAATTTGGACCGATCTGTGCCATATTACAGAAGTATGTCGAAGGGCTTAACTTAACTCAATGTCCCAAATTTCGGCGCCTTCGGACAATAAATGCGCCTTTTATGGGCACAAGACCTTAAATAGAGAGATCGGTCTATATGGCAACTATATCCAAATCTGGACCGATCTGTCCCATATTACAGAAGTGTGTCGAAAATTGGCAAAATCGTACAATAAATGCGCCTTTTATGGGCGCAAGACCTTAAATCGAGAGATCGGTCTATATGGCAGCTATATCTAATATGAACCGATCTTGGCCAAATTGCAGAAAGATGTCGAGGGACCTTACTCAACTCATTGTCCCAAATTTCGGCGCCTAAAAACCTTGATTTATGGGCCTAAAACCTTAAATTGAGAGATCGGTCTATATGGAAGCTATATCCAAATCTGAACCGATCTGATCCAAATTGAAGAAAGATGTCGAAGGGCCTTACGCATCTCACTGTCCCAAATTTCAGCAAAATCGGATAATAAATGTGGCTTTAATGGGCCCAAGACCCTAAATCGGCGGATCAGTTTATATGGAAGCTATATCCAAATCTGGACCGATCTGGGCCAAATTGAAGAAGAATGTCGAAGGGTCTAACAGAACTCACTGTTTCAAATTTCATCTCTATCTCTATTTTTAAAGGCTGTAGCATGATTTCAACATACAGACGGACAGACGGACGGACAGACGGATGGACAGACCGACGGACAGATAGACATGACTAGATCGTCTTACATTTTTAGGCTGATAAAGAATATATTTGCTTTATAGGGTCGGAAATTGATATTTCGATGTGTTGCAAACGGAATGACAAAATGAATATACCCCCATCCTTCGGTGGTGGGTATAAAAATAAAATTTGTGCAAAATTTCAGCACAATATAGCTATTTTTAAAGACTGTAGCGTGATTTCAACAGACAGACGAACGGACGGACATGGCTAGATCGTCTTCGATTTTTACGACGATTAAGAATATATATTCTTTATAGGGTCAGAAATGGATGTTTCGATGTGTTGCAAAAGGAATGACAAAATGAATATACCCCCTTCCTTCGGTGGTGGGTATAAAAATAAAACAAGTTATAATATTGATACTATACTAGAAGTAATTGTGTAATATTTCAGTTCATTCGGAGAATAATTGCGCCTTGTAGGGGCTCAAGAAGTAAAATCGGGAGATAGGTTTATATGGGAGCTGTATCAAGCTATTGATCGCTTCAGACCATATAAGATACGTATGTTGGAGGTCATGAGAGAAGCCGTTGAACAAAATTTCTGCCAAATCAGATGAGAATTGCGCCCTCTAGAGGCTCAAGATGTCAAGATCCCAGATCGGTTTATATGAAAGCATCATCAGGTTATGTACCGATTTGTGCCATACTTACCACAGTTATTGGAAGTCATAACAAAACTCCTCATGCAAAATTTCAGCCAAATCGGTTGAGAAATGCGCACTCTATTGGCTCAAGAAGTCAAGATCCAAGATCGGTTTATATGACAGCTATACCAGATTATGAACCAATTTGAATCATACTTAAAACAGTTGTTGGAAGTGATACCAAAACACTACAGTCAAATCGGATGAGAATTGCGCCCTCTAGAGGCTCAAGAAGTCAAGACCCAAGATCGGTTTGTAGGACAGCTAAAGGGTGATTTTTTTGAGGTTAGGATTTTCATGCATTAGTATTTGACAGAACACGTGGGATTTCAGACATGGTGTCAAAGAGAAAGATGCTCAGTATGCTTTTACATTTCATCATGAATAGACTTACTAACGAGCAACGCTTGCAAATCATTGAATTTTATTACCAAAATCAGTGTTCGGTTCGAAATGTGTTCAAATTTTGACAAATTTTGTTCAGCGATGAGGCTCATTTCTGGTTGAATGGCTACGTAAATATGCAAAATTGCCGCATTTGGAGTGAAGAGCAACCAGAAGCCGTTCAAGAACTGCCCATGCATCCCGAAAAATGCACTGTTTGGTGTGGTTTGTACGCTGGTGGAATCATTGGACCGTATTTTTTCAAAGATGCTGTTGGACGCAACGTTACGGTGAATGAACACATTTCGAACCGAACACTGATTTTGGTAATAAAATTCAATGATTTGCAAGCGTTGCTCGTTAGTAAGTCTATTCATGATGAAATGTCAAAGCATACTGAGCATCTTTCTCTTTGACACCATGTCTGAAATCCCACGTGATCTGTCAAATACTAATGCATGAAAATCCTAACCTCAAAAAAATCACCCTTTATATCAAAACATGGACCGACCTTCACTAATAAAAAGTATTTGTGCAAAATTTCAAGCGGCTAGCTTTACTCCTTCGAAAGTTAGCGCGCTTTCGACAGACAGAAGGACGGACGGACATGGCTAGATCGACTTAAAATGACATGACGATTTAGAATACATATACTTTACATATACTATACAAACAGAATGACGAAATTAGTATACCCCCATCCTATGGTGGAGGGTATAAAAAGGGTTTAACTGTTTTGTGGTGCATCAAATGTAGGAAAAATATCGAAAATGTTAAACAAAACTGAAAAATTGTTTAAAAAATATTCTAAGTAAAGCAAAAGCCTAAAAAATCCATAATAAAACAATATTGGTGTGAAAACCATATCTCTAGGATTTTGTTGTTAGAAAATTTTTTTGATGAAAAAATTTTTTTTTGAAAGAATCACTTTTAGACATATTATTGAATGATAATCCTTGGTTAGAAAACATTTCCCAAAAACTTTGTTCCAGTAATTTTTGTTAGTCAAAGCCTGTCAAATCCAGCATATGAAGAACCACAAATATTGTTACGCAAACACATTTCAAAAGAATTCCATGCTCTCAAAGAATATGCGAATTCCATATTCTTTATATACATTTGAGGATGCAAGGGACTGAGGTATGTGGCACATCTTTTTGTTTCATTTATTTTCCACTTTGATGAAATGTTAGATATGTATGTTCGTTATGCATTGTCTCCAAACAAATAAGGACGTCTATGGCATTTTATCTTGTTGTGCTTTTCTAAAGTGGTATCATGCAGTCAAAATGACCAAAATCCACTTAAATGCAAATACATATGTTTGTGTGATGTGATTGTGATTGTGTAAGGGACTATATACACATTTGCTTGTGTCTCTATTTTTTACGTTTACTTTGTTGTCCTTTTTCATTTCACCCACAAGCCAGCCAGTAGTCAGCCGGATAGACTGACACACCGATAAGCTTACAAAACAAAAGAATTTTTTCCTCACGTTTTTTTTTTCTGCAAGTTACCGAAAAGAAGCAAAACTTCTAGGTGGGGATTGCTGGAGTGATTTATTTTATCTGAGTATAAAGACAAAAAAAAATAGAACTTTATTTGAATTGAAATATCTGATTTCATTTCTCATGATGTCTGCAAAAGCAAAAAAATCAAAACTTTATACAAAGTAGTTTTAATTTGTTGTCTTATTCAGCAGTAGTAAATTTTATTATATTGGCTTCTGTTTCAGAAAAATATTGCATTTCTATGCATAAATGCAGTTAAAGGGATATAAGAAATAATAAATCTTGGTCATAAGGGACAAAAGACTTAAAGCCCACAAAAATATTTAAGAGAGTTAAGTGACCGGTGTCATATCAGAGATAAACTGGACTAGACAACACAAATGCAGTGGCTATGAAAAATCTAGTTATGGCAATAAAATCTAAAAAGTGCTTACATGTAAAACGACTTAAGTTTAAGGCCAAATTTGGTAAAGCTTCAATAATTAAGCTACAAATGTAATTGTAATTAAAAAAAAAAATAAAAAATAAGTAAATAATTAAATAAATAAATCTTATTTATAATAAGTAAAAGCGTGCTAAGTTCTGCCGGGCCGAGTCTTGGAGGGCATCATTTTATTCTACACATACCAAACTTCTGTCAAACCAGCAAAATTTTAAGCTTCTAGGAACCGAACAATGATGATAGAGAGACCGGTTTACATGGGAGCTATAACAGGTTAAAGACTGATTTGGACCGTATTTGACAGACTTGTTGGAAGTCGTAACAGAAGTCGTAACATGCCAAATTTCAGCCAAATCGGACAAAAATTGCGGCTTGTAAGGACTCAAGAAGTCAATTCAGGAGATCGGTTTACATGGGAGCTATATCAGGTTATAATACGATTTAAACCGTACTTGGCACAGTTGTTGAAAGTTATAACGGAACACCACATGCAAAATTTCAGTCAAATCGGACAAAAATTGTGGCTTGTAAGGACTCAAGAAGACAAATCGGCGGATCGGTTTAAATCGGACAAAAATTGCGGCTTGTAAGGACTCAAGAAGTCAAATCGGCGGATCGGTTTATATGGGAGCTATATCGTGTTATAGACCGATTTCGACCGTACAAAGCACAGTTTCAGCCAAATCGGACAAAAATTGCGGCTTGTAAGGACTCAAGAAGTCAATTCGGGAGATCGGTTTATATGGGAGCTATATCAGGTTATAATCCGGATTATAGCATACTTGGTATAGATGTTGAAAGTTATAACGAAACACCACAGCCAAGTCGGACAAAAATTCGGCTTGTAAGGACTCAAGAAGTCAATTCGGGAGATCGGTTTATATGGGAGCTATATCAGGTTATAATCCGATTTGGACCGTACTTGGGACAGATGTTGAAAGTTATAACGAAACACCACATCCAAAATTTCAGCCAAATCGGACAAAAATTGCGGCTTGTAAGGACTCATGAAGCCAAATCGGCGGATCGGTTTATATGGGAGCTATATCAGGTTATAGACCGATTGGGACCGTACTTGGCAAAGTTGTTGGAAGTTATAACGGAACACCACATGCAGAATTACAGCCAAATCGGACACAAATTGCGGTTTCCCGAGGCACAAAAATCAAATAAGCGGTTCGGTTTATATGGTAGCTATATTAGGTTGAAGGCCGATTCCTACCGTACTTGACACAGTTGTTGAGAGTCATAACAGAACTCTTTGTGCAAAATTTCAGCTAAATAGGACAAAAATTGCTGCTTCCAGGGGCTCAAGAATTCAAATCGGGAGATCGGTTTATATGGGAGCTATATCTAACTTTAAACCGATATGGCCCATTTGCAATATCCAATGAGCTACATCAATAGTAAGTACCTGTTCAAAATTTCACCTAAATCGGACGAAAATTGCGGCTTGTAAGGACTCAACGAGTCTATGCGTCGGATCGGTTTATATGGGAGCTATATCTGCAAATTGTCAGTCAAATTGGAAAACTGCGCGTTTCCGGGGCTCACAAATTCAAATCGATAGATTAGTTTATATGGGAGCATTATCCAACTCTGAACAGATATGGCCCATTTGCAATATCCAATGACCTACATCAATAGTAAGTACCCGCCCAAAATTTCAAGCGACTAGCTTTACGCGTTCGATCGCTATCGTGATTTCGACAGATGGATTGACGGATTTGGCTAGATCGACTCAGAACCTCGAGACGTTCACGTATATATATTCGTTATGGGGTCTTAGATCAATATTTCAGGGTATCACAAACGGAATGACTAGATTAGAATACCACCATCCTATGGTGGTGGGTATAAAAGTGAATTTGTGTTTGGTTGTTTGTGTGTTCCGTAAAGACTCAAAAACGGCTGAACCGATTTTCTTGAAATTTTTACAGATGGTGCATTTTGGGACCGTGATGAAAATAGGGTACCTAATTAATACCTGATTTCCGAGATTGGTAGGGCGATGTAAGCGAAATTTTGTTCGCACACTTACAGTCCAATGATGCCCAAGTTTAAGGCCAATGGCAATATGGGGTTCCAATATATATTTGAGAGTAGAGCACGACGCTGCTTTTTTTCAAATGCAAATTTTGCCCATGAACATTCCACTAAGGAACAGAGGCAAACATCTCACATATCAATGAGTGAGGTCCGATTCACGTTTAAGCTCAATGATAAGGGGCCTCCTTTTTATGGCCGAATCCGAACGGCGTGCTGCAGTGCGACACCTCTTTGCAGAGAAGTTTTACATGGCATAGTACCTCACAAATGTTGCCAGCTGTAGGAGGGGAAAACCAACGCTGAAAAATTTTTCTGATGATCTCGCCAGGATTCGAACAAAGGCGTTCAGCGTCATGGGCGGATATGCTTTATTTTCAGTACTAAGTATTTGGGGCACAAACCCAACCCCCTTAAAATACCTCTAAATCTGACATATTTACCGACGTGGTCAATATCGGGCTCAAATGAAAGGTATTGGGGAGTAGAACACGAAACTGATACCCACTTGTGGGGAAAATTTTTTTTCCTTCCCCGAAACAACCACCAAACATCAATTATTTACTGGCCATCGCAATATTGGGCTTAAATAAAGATGTTTGGGAGTAGAATACGAAACTGACCCTCTTTCAGGCCAAGTTTCTCGGGGTTCACCCCATCCGCTAAAAACCCCTCAAAAATGACATATTTACTGGCCATGACGATATGGGGTACAAATACAAGGTATTTGGAAGTAGAATACGAATCTGATATCTAAATGTGGGACCAAGTATTTGTGGACCGCCCGTCCCGCAAAATACCCCCAAATACTACAAATTTACCGACCATGACCAATATGTGAGTCAAATGAAAGGTATTTGAGATTAGAAAACGAATTTCATATCCAATTTTGCGGGGACCACTCATCTCCCTTAAACCAATGGCAATATGGGGTCTAAAGAAATGGTATTTGAGAATAGAGCACGATGCTGATATTTTCTTGGCTGGGGGATCGCCTCAACATAGAAAATAACCCCAAATCGGACATATGTATTTACCGATCATTGCAATATTGGGCTCAAATGATAGGTACTTGGGGGTAGAGCACGAAATTCATACCCACATTCAGTAACACGTTTCTGGCGGCCCATACACCCACTAAACCCACCAACCACAACGTTAGGTATGTTCCTTCTCCCAAAATCAACACAAGAATATCGTGCTCAAATAAAGACTATTAAGAATGGAGTTAATCTAACATCCAAACTTAAATGACCCTTTACCCTCCGAGCGAAGACACAAACCAATTAAAATCATATGGGATTCAGATAAAGACATTTATATTAGCTATATTGCTAAAATGCTGAAGAAGAATAAGAGCTCCCCGCTTTCAAGTACTTTGGGAAAACCAAGCCAGCCATCCCGCAATGGAGACTTTAGACTGTGTCCTGTGTCGTAATAGGATCGAAGGAAGCGCGCACGGCCCCAGAGTCTTCATGGAGGACTGTGATTTCCAAAAGGAGGCCACAGTCATCACGGAAGGGGTATATGGTCGCTGAATATGGTAAGCAGCCGCCCTCTTACATCAGAGTGGCAAGGAAGCAAAACAGAGCACAGCAGGCTGTACATCCGGTAGGATTCCACCACATCATCGGTCCCAAGTGGAGGATCTGGTTAACGATCGGATTTTTGAACATGTGTGAAACTCTGTAGAGGGTCCACGCATACATATGATGAGCTGCGAGTTTAGAGGGGACATCTTTACGCTGCATTTTGCGTCGGCGGAAAGTATTGATACCGTCAAACAGCTCGTCAGAGGTATTCACGCTCCCTGGGAGGGGGCAAAGCTCGACCTGGTGAGAAGGACGGATATCCCCAGCTCACGAAGGCTACGGTCTTCATCAAGTGATGGGGCAGTTGATTTGCGGCGGAACGCATGTTGGGCAAGCAAAATGAAGGTTTGGTCGCAGAGAAATAGGAGGTCTTCCACAGGGAGGAGAAGGAGGAAGGAACTCTCTTTATGGTTGGCATTGATCAAGTCTCCGTGACAAGTTTGGCTAAGACTAAAGGCATGGTACACTACGGGAGCAAAGTTCTCTTTTTTAAGATTGGGAAGACTAGGATAGGCAGAAATACTCATATCGAGACATCAGGCCGTGCAGTGGCAGCTGATTCAATACTGCCCAACAAACAAGGGGCCGACAACGAGACAATCACGCAAAGATCCTAATACTAAAATTTCAGGCAGTGCAGTGGCAAGAGACCCAACACAGCCTAACAAACAGGAACCCGACGGCGGACCCATCACCGACTTAAAGATTCGGAATACTGGGATAGGTAAAGATCCTAATATTGAAACATTAGGCAGCGCAGCGACAGGAGACTCAATGCAACCCAAAGAACAGGGAGCCGATGATGGTACCATCAGCTACTCCCAAGAAGCCCATTTACTTAAGATTTGGAAGGCTAAGATAGGCAAAGATCCTAGTATTGGGACATTAGGAAGTACAGGGAATGGAAACCCAATACAACTTAACGAATAGGGACCCGACGATGGAAGCATTACCGACTTTATGAAAAGTCGGAAGACTAGACTAGGCAAAGAACCTAAAACGATGACATCAGGCAATGCAGTGACAGGAAAGTCAATGTACTATAAAGAACAGGGAGCGGACGATGAGATCATCAACTACTCCCAAGATGCCCATTTACTGGAGGACCAATAATTGAGGTAATTTAGATAAACCTCCACCGGAGAGAGACTGCTATACACGCTCTGAGGGAGAAAATCAGCAAGGGCAAGATTCATATTGCCTGGCTCTACAGGAGCGATAAGACTGATACTTACTCACGCCTCAGTAGTTTGGTGGACTGCTATGGAGAAAGAGTGCAATATAAGGACCATACAACAGGTTCAGAGAACACGTTGTCTTGGCATAGGCGGAACGATGAGGACCACGCCCAATAGGGCTGTGAGGCAGCCACTGCGGCTCTGAGACTTAAGGCAATGGGAGAATGGATTGAGGATGGGAGCAAATCATACCATAGCGGTATAATCGAAGATGATAGGAAACTTGGAAGGAAGGGAAGAGGTTTCCGTTCGGATACCTGAGATGAACCTTGAAGTCGAGTGCGAGGCACTACTGTCATGGGCACAGTCTTGGATTGACGAAACCCTAGTATTGCCATCTGGAAGTTCATGTTACACGGATGGATCAAAGCTAGAGGACCGAGTAGGCCTGGAGGACTACATTGAGAACCTAGGCACTGAGATCTATTTTAGACTGCCTGACCATAATACGGTACTGCAGGCGGAGATCCGGGCGATCAGGGAATGTGTGAAGTGGTGTGGTGCTAACGCAAAGACCTCGAGTGTGAACATCTTTATCGAGAGTAAAATTGCCACAAGAGCAGTTACAACCAGGTCGGGGAGGTCACAAACAGTCTTGCAGTGTAAGAATCAGACTAACGCCTTCTCTGAGGATGGCAAATTCAGCATTGTTTGGGTGCCGGGCCATAACGGAGTAAGAGGAAATGAAAGGGCAGACGATTTGGCGGTGAAGGTCAGAGGACTGCCGTCAATAAACTTGGTTAATCCGAAGCCTATCGGGTCGACGCAGTCCGAGTTTAGGGAGTGGGCAACAAATGCGCATGCAACATTGAGGAACAGCGAAATGATCGGTAGGACGGCGAAAATCCTATGGGGAGATCCAGATCGTGAGAAGACGAGGCTATTATTGAAAGGAAGTAAAAAGGAGGTCAGTATAGCTCTTGGTATCATAACGGGACACATAGGACTACGAGCTCACTAATGTAAGGCCGGTGCTGCAAGTGATAGCATGGGATGCAGGGTAGATGATGAGGCGTTGGAGCATTTCAAATGTCATTGCCCGGCTTTCGCGTCTAACAGATACCTGCACTTAGGTGGGGACACAATACAAGACGTGAACCAACTTAGGGGCGTGGGATGGAAAACAACTCAAGATTTTAAAAGTAGCACGGAATTCCTAACATAGATTTTCATTTTCGAGTGTTCTTTTTTAGTATTTAGTATTTAGAGCGCACAACAAACCGATTGATGGCTTAGGTGTATGTCCATAGTGGCATGGGCGGATTAATATCCGCACCCTCTTTTCAACCTAACCTAACATATGCCAAGTATGGCTTGAATCGGTTTAAATCCAATATAAACCTTGTCCCGATTACACTTCGAGGGCCCCTAGAGAGCGTAGTTCTTGTTTGATTTGGCATCTAACAGATACCTGCACTTAGGTGGCGGATTAATGTCCGCACCTTTTTTTCAACCTAACCTAGCATATGCCAAGTATGGCTTGAATCGGTCTAAATCCAATATAAACCTTTTCCCGTTTGCACTTCGTGGGCCCCTAGAGCGCGTAGTTCTTGTTTGATTTGGCGAACATTTTGCACAACTTCTCCTATGACCATCAACATTCGTGCCAAATATGGTAGCCTGATATAGCTCCCATGTAAACTGATCTTCTGATTTAACTTCGTGAGCCTCTAGAGGGCTCAATTCTTAGTCCATTTGGTTGAATTTTTTTTTGTTATGACTTCAAACAACTCTGCTAAGTATGGTCAAAATCGGTTGATAAACTGATATAGCTCCCATATAAAGCGATCTCGGATCTGGACTTCTTGATTCGTTAGAGTACGCAATCTTTATCCGATTTGGCTGAAATTTTGCATGAAATGTTTTGACTTCCAATCGAAATCGGTCAATAACCTGATACAACTCCCATATAAACCTATCTCATGATTTTATTTCTTGAACCCCTATAGGCCTCGATTCTTATCCGATTTGGCTGAAATGGACAAGGACTTCTACTATGGTCTCTATTATCGAAATAGAGTGTGGCCCGAATTGGTCCACAACTTGATACTGCTCCAATAGTATAGCAATACTAATCCGTTATATTGGGTTGCCCAAAAAGTAATTGCGGATTTTTTAAAAGAAAGTAAATGCATTTTTAATAAAACTTTGAATGAACTTTAATCAAATATACTTTTTTTCTAAAGCAAGCTAAAAGTAACAGCTGATAACTGACAGAAGAAAGAATGCAATTACAGAGTCACAAGCTGTGAAAAAATTTGTCAACGCCGACTATATGAAAAATCCGCAATTACTTTTTGGGCAACCCAATAGATTGTTTGTCTGTGAAGGTATAATGGGCAAAGAACTTGACAAATGCGATTGATGGTAGAACTTAAGGAATAGAAGTTGGATTTAAATCCCATATTAACCACTGGCGGACTTTTCGAAGGCAAAAAGGCTGCCGTCAATACTATGGCTTTGTTAAAGTTCTAATTTGAGTTTCTGATTTGCATATACCTTATTAAACATTTGCTGATTCTTGTAACATTTCCTAAGTGCTATTCCTTCCGTCAACTACTGGGATTCAAGTAAACTTCATCCTTTTAGCAAGTGACCTTTAGTTGTATCCTTTTTGTGAGAGAGGTGTTTATTATTATGATGCAACATAATTAAGATACAAATCTGATGAATTTGTATGATTACAACTATAATGTGGTGTTGTTGTATATTGTGGTGAAACACAAATGTTTCACACCTAAAAAGATTTAAGGCATCCCATTCAACATGCAATCCTTCAGGCAAATGGGTCATTACTTCAACTCCCAACAATGTAGCCGTCCGTAACTTATGTCCTCCAAAACGTACAACGCAACATGATGAGATGGTTGTGCCAAGGAATGAAAGGAAATGTTCTGTGGTTCGCACTACAAGGATAAAAATGTAAGCACACCCCCATTATGAGGATAGTGTGACTATAGATTATAATTTTGCCAGATACCACCCCTTTTGCTGTATTGCCATACAATTTTTGTAGCTAACAGCTATGGGATTAAGAAAAGTTTTTGCATTATGCTTTGTGAGATGTAAAGGTTTGCTAGAGGTTGGAAAAGCTTTTATCCCTTTAAAGTAGAGAAATTTACTTTT
This sequence comes from Stomoxys calcitrans, assembly GCF_963082655.1. Classification (NCBI taxonomy): domain Eukaryota; kingdom Metazoa; phylum Arthropoda; class Insecta; order Diptera; family Muscidae; genus Stomoxys; species Stomoxys calcitrans. The sequence goes on from NC_081553.1 coordinate 93,172,030, forward strand.
AAGTTATCAATGAGAAAGACCAATAAGCTTTGAAAACAAATTTAATATTAAAATAAAATTCACTTACATTTATAGCATGAATTGCTCTGCATTTTTATTATCATACGGTTATATAAAAATGTTCGTTATGCTTTACAATTTTGTTTCGATTATACCAATTGGAACAAAAAACAGCTGAGCCTGCCTTAGCATTAAATGACATTTCATAGTAATTTATTAATATCCAATGAATGTCATTGTCATTGAATGCCATCAAAATTCCAAAAAAAAATTATGTATTCCACGATTTGCTTTAATCATTACGAAAGCAAATACATTAGCAACATTTGAATATCCTTAATGTCGCTGCCCTTAAACATACCCATTTTATGTGTGATTATAAAAATCATGTAACCGCATTGCGGATGTTTTGTGTGTCATCAATGCGCGTTTATTTTTAAAACATAAATAATTATTATTGTCATTGTCCCACACACTTCCATTAAAACAATTTTCCATAAGTCAAACGAGGCGCACAGTGGGATAGAATTGATAAAAATTTCTTAACGCATGTTAAGGTTTATTTTTAAGAACTACCAAGTCGTGCTTTTCGTCTGCTTCTCCTTCGAAATTACGCAATCTTTTGATCGAGTTAAGATAGCAGCTCAAAATTTTGCACAAACACTTATTTCTGGTGTAAGCTGAATTGGAGTAAATTTACCAAATTGGACTTTACTTACATATAAGTCGTATCTAAAAGACCACGAACATTTTGTGCTTCTACCGGATGCAATTCTAATATGGAATGTTCGATACTAAGAAACGATTCTCAATTGCTTTATCTTGGCAAAGTCCAAACCAATTTTGACCCTCCTTCATCTCAACTTTGGTCTTTGACTTCCCCATGGTGTCACTTGGGGAAGCTATCTTAAAATTTCATTAAACGTAGTGAGACGATATATGGCCCGACTTACTTTGGAGAAAACAACACAAAACGAGGCAATCGAATATTGACAACCACGGCAAACGATTTTAAGATAATGATTTGCAAGCAATGCACTTAGAATGACCGAACTCAATGTAGAGAACGTGCTGCATATTATCTGACAGATGTACTGGAAAAGGGCAAGATCGACTTTACCGCCTTACAGAAAGTGTGAAGGATTTGGAGAGGTATCAAATCATAACCAACCATCATGGTTTGTTTTATACGAGGACGGTCTGTAATGTAGACGACCTAGCAAAGGAAACACAACAAATTTGGAAAACAAATTTCTTTATTTCTCAACAGAATCTCCTTCTAGCTCTATACACTTTTTCCAGCGATTTTCAATAACTGCTTTACCGTGCTGAAGCAATTCGAACTTTAATTCATAAATCTTTCTGTTGTATTGAAAGCAAACATGGCACCCATCTAACGCACAACTTTCTAATCATCAAATATTCCGTGAATGTGCGATAAAAACTGGAAGTTCGAATTTCCAATTTCAACAAGCGTGAACACCCGTTGTTGTTTTTGTGCAGCGGCACACAAAACTTTTTGTAATCTTTTACAAAATGGTGCACTAGAGGTTGTCATAATGTGAACGACTGTGGACATTTTGTTCAACATCTTCGCCCTAACAGACAAAAAGACTTGAAAATGAAAAAAGTCGGCAGAGTCCGCCAAGGATTCGATCCGTCACCCTTATATGGTTGAAAAGACGAACCGTGGTTTGCGACTGTGACGATCTCTGGCTTTCTTTTCCATTCAAAACAAATCTCCGATCATTCAGCTCGTCTCGTAAGAGAAACAAACAAAAAATTTTAAGTGTGATGGCTTCAAATACAACATAACAACGCACGGTCCTTGAAGCCATCACACCTAATATGGTTGAAAAGTCTTTTAACCCCAAAGACGCAAAGCGTCCCTTAGTGGGTGGTGTGTGTTGCTATATCTGGTTTTCCTTTTCCATTTGCAAAGAAAATCTCCGATCATTGAGCTCGCCTCGAAAGAGCAACAAACAAAAGTTGTAAAATTTAATGATCTTCGCCCTAACAGGTAAAAAAACTCACTCACTTGGATACCCACCACCTCTGCTATATATATGAAAACCACCTTTCGATAAAATCCGGTGAAAAATGGATGATTCATGCCCACATAGCAGCTTTATCGAAATATGGTCCGATTTGGGGTAAATTCGACACGGATATTGACTGGTCTAAGTCACATTGTTCAATTTTATAGAGAACAATATTGGTCTTTTTAGTTGTTATATCCCACTCAATACAGACCGATCTGAACCATATACGACACGAATGTCCGATGACACTGTGTAAAATTTTAGCGAAATCCGATTATAAATGCGCCGTTTTTGGAGCCAAGACTTTAAATCGAAAGATCGATCTATTGGGTTGCCCAAAAAGTAATTGCGAATTTTTCATATAGTCGGCGTTGACAATTTTTTTCACAGCTTGTGACTCTGTAATTGCATTCTCTCTTCTGTCAGTTATCAGCTGTTACTTTTAGCTTGCTTTAGAAAAAAAGTGTAAAAAAGTATATTTGATTAAAGTTCATTCTAAGATTCATTAAAAATGCATTTACTTTCTTTTAAAAAATCCGCAATTACTTTTTGGGCAACCCAATATATGGTAGCTATATCCAAATCTCAACCGATCTGAGCCAAATTGAAGATGGTTGTCAAAGAATCTAACACAACTCACTGTCCCAAGTTTCGTTGACATCGGACAATAAATGAGCCTTTTATGGGCCCAAAACCTTAAATCGAGAGCAGCTATATCCTAATCTGAACGAACAGAGCCAAATTGCAGAAATATGTCGAAAAGCCTCACACAACTCACTGTCCCGAATTTCCGCTAACTCGGACAATAAAGGCACCTTTTATGGGTCCAAGACTCTAAATCGAGAGATCGGTCTATATGGCAGATGTTTCCAAATCTGTACCTATCGAAGCCAAATCACAGAAAGATACCGAGCGATCTAACACAACTCAATGTCCGTAATTTCGGCAATATCAGACAATAAATGCGCCTTTTATGGGCCAAAGACCTTAAATCGAGAGATCGGTCTATATGGGAGCCATATCCATATCACTGTCCCAAATTTCAGCAAAATTGTGTAATAAATGTGGCTTTTATGCTCCTAAGAATTTAAATCGGCGGATTGGTCTATATGTGGGCTATATCCAAATCTGGACCGATCTGAGCCAAATTGACGAAGGATGTCGAAGGGCCTAACACAACTCAATGTCCCAAATTTCAACAAAATCGGATAATAAATGTGGGTTTTATTGGCCTAAGACCCTAAATCGGAGGATCGGTCTATATGGGGACTATATCAAGATATAGTCCGATATAGCCCATCTTCGAACTTAACCTGCTTATGGACAAAAAAAAGAACCTGTGCAAAATTTCAGCTATATATCTCTATTTTTAAAGGCTGTAGCGTGATTTCAACAGACAGACGGACGGCCGGATATATCTTGATAGTCTTCGATTTTTACAATGATCAAGAATATATATAATTTATAGGGTCAGAAATGGATATTTTGATGTGTTTAAAACAGAATGACAAAATGAATATACCCCCATCCTTTGGTGGTGGGTATAAAAACTGTTTTTATACCCTCCACCATAGGATGGGGGTGTACTACTTTCGTCATTCCGTTTGTAATAACTCGAAATATACGTCTAAGACCCTATAAAGAATATATTGGGTTGCCCAAAAAGTAATTGCGGATTTTTTAAAAGAAAGTAAATGCATTCTTAATAAAGCTTAGAATGAACTTTAATCAAATATACTTTTTTTACACTTTTTTCTAAAGCAAGCTAAAAGTAACAGCTGATAACTGACAGAAGTAAGAATGCAATTGCAGAGTCACAAGCTATGAAAAAATGTGTTAACGCCGACTATATGAAAAATCCGCAATAACTTTTTTGGCAACCCAATATATTATTGATTATATTATGTTATTGATCTAGCCATATCCGTCCGTCCGTCTGCCGAAATCGCTTGTCGCTTGAAATTTTGCACTTATTATTACTGTAGGTCGGTTGAGATTGTAATATTGCCATATCGGTCCATATTTACATATAGCTCCCTATTAAACCGATTTTCCAATTATACTTTTTGAGTCTCTAGACAGCGAAATGCTTGTGCGAATCGATCCACAACCTTATACAGCTCCTTTACAAACTGATATCCCGATTATACTTCTAGTGTATCTTGAGGCTTTAATTCTTATCCGATTTGGCTGTAATTAAGCACAATGACATCTGCTATAGTCTACAACATCTGAGCCAAGTATTGTTCGTATCGGTTGATAACCTGATAAAGACCTTGTAGCACACCAATTATTATCCATTATTTTTCCTTTGCCCATAAATAGATAGCGGGCAAATACTTTGCCACATGCAATCCATAGTGGAGGGTATATAAGCTTAGCCCTGGCCGAACTTACCACGCTTGTAAAGGATGATTGGTTTGGCTATTATCTTTTTGGCAACACTGTTTTAAACAGCTCACGCACATTTCGTGTTTTGTTTCACTGTCAAACATCTTCAGTTTGGTCTATTATTTAACCATGAATCGCCTTACAAACGAACAAAGCTTGCAAATTTTTGAATTTTATTATCAAAATGCGTACTCTGTTAAGAAAGTCCATCGCGCGCTTCTTCCATTTTACGGCGAAGCTCAATTTTGGCTCAATGAACCAATGAAGCATTGCAAGAGCTATCAATGCATTCAGAAAAAGTCTCAGTTTGGTGCGGTTTATGGGCTGGTGGCAATATTGGACCGTACTTCTTCAGAGATGATGCGAATCGTTACAGTGAATGGCGAGCGCTACCCTGAGATGATATCCAACTTTTTTTGCTCAAAATGCAAAAGCTTGACTTATATGGCATGTGGTTTCAGCAAGACGGTGCCACATGCCAAACAGCATGCGTAGCAATGGATTTTTTGAGAGGCGAATTCGGTGAACATTATATTTTACGTTCGGCAACGGTCAATTGGCCGCCTAGATCGTGTGATTTAACGCCTTTAGACTATTTTTTCTGGGGCTATGTCTAAACAGACAAGCCCGCTTTAATTGACACAGTGGTAGACAATATTGAAGCATTTATTCGTGAGGTTCCGGCCATAATATTGGAAATGCTGCTAACATTGGACTAAGCGGATGGACCATTTGGGGCGCAGCCACTGTGAACATTTGAATGAAATAATCTTCAAGCATTAAATTTTATGGACTGTACTATCGACTCAACTAAATATTTAATGCATTTGTCTGAGTTTCATGTGTTTTTTTTTAATTTACCTATAGCTCTTAAAAAATCACCCTTTATTTTGTCAAATTCTTCATATATTTAGAAATAATTCATTCACATTTCTAATTGTTCTGTTACCGAAAAACCTCGCTCTCCACATTTTCGAGAGTATTTAATAGGCTTTGAGTCAAAGCTCGGAAAGGATCAGTCAAATTAATCGAAGCTTAGATAATTATCTTATATATAAAAATCAATTTGTGGTTGTTTGTTTGTATATTAGTTAGCTCGTTTGATTGTTTGTTTGTTCCGTATAGACTCAAAAACGGCTGAACCGATTACCTTGAAATTTTCACATATTGTATAAGTTGGTCTGGACGGAAACATAGGCTATACAATTTTTTTAAAATCGGAAGGGGGTGGACCCTCCCCATTACCCCAAAAGTTCTACCAAAAAATAAAAGTGTACCGATCGGGACAATATGGTACTCAATTGAGAGGTATTTAGGAGCAGAGTACGAATTTTATATTAAAAATTGGGACCATGTAACTTGGGGCCGCCCCAAACCCAAAACCCCCTTAAAATAAGTTTATTGGACGATCATGACAATATGGGACGCAAATGAAAGGTATTCGGGAGAAGATTGTGAATATGGGCAGGAGGGAGGAACAGACTTTATTGTTTTTTGATATCATGATAAAGGGGGCGTACACTCAACTGTTACCCCAAAAACACGACCCGATAATGACAATATGGGTATCAAATGAAAGGTGTTGAAGAGTAGAATGCAAATTTGGTATTAAAAAATATTGGGTCCAAGTATCTAGGAAGTCGCCTTAACCCCAAAACTCCTCCAAGCAGACAAATGAACGTTCAGATCAAGTGAAAGGTATTCCAGAGTGGATCACGAATCTGGCATACAAAATCAGATTGAAGTATAGGGGGTCACACAAACCCGACGAAAACGCCCCAAATGGGCATATTAACCAATTATGACTATATAGGATTTGGTTTTGTTCGTTTGTTCTGTAGACTCAAAAACGACTGAACCGATTTTTTTGAAATTTTAACAGATTGTGCATGTTGGTGTGTTTGGGGACACGCCCTAAAGCACCCTCTAAACTTAGCTTCATTTCCGACTATGACATTATGGTGCTCAAATCAACGGTTTTATTAGTAAAGAACGAACTTGATATATATTTTCAGGGCAAAGTGCCGGTGGCCACTCCACCCCCAAAACACCCTCCAAACGGTTCACGTTTACCGACCATAGCAATATGGGATTTGGGAGTAAAGCACACATTTATTATCGATATTTGAGTCGAAATGTCTGAGGTGAAATTTCTTCCCAAAAAACCAATTCTCATTACTCCAAAAAAAAAAAAAAAAACAGATTGGTGATGCGATTTGTTCGAAACTTTTTTGCATTCTTACAGTGACCTAAAACAAAACATGGTTTCTATTGTTAGGGTGCCTCTGGAGCCACCCGAAACCTGGAAAATGGATATATAGACCAATCACGACAATATAGGGCTCAAATGAAAGGTGCTTGAGAGAAAAAAAAAGAATTTTATATCCAATTGAAGAGCCATGGGTTTGGGGGTCGCCCCACCCCAAAATACCTTCCTAATCGGACGTATTTACCGACCATTGCAATATGTGACTTATATAAAAGCTATTTGGGAGTAAAATACGAAATCGATACTCATATTTGAAACATAGATCCTGGGGTCCACTCCACCCTCAAACAGAACTTTTTTCTGATCATGCCAATATGGGATTCATATAAAATGTATTTGAAAGTGGAGAAAGAAGCTTATATTTACCAAGTGTCTGGCTGGCCACCCCAACCCACTAAATACCCCGTAACCAGGAAAGTTGTAATATGGGACTCTAAAGAAAGGCATTTGGGAGTAGAGTAAAGTTTTGCCCATGAACCGAGCAGGGGCAAACTTCTCACACATCAATGAGTGCTTTCCGATTCAAGTTTAAACTCTATGATAAGGGACCTTTTTTATAGCCAACTCCGAACGGCGTGCCGCAGTGTGACACCTCATTGCGGAGAATGACAATGCATGGCTAGCTACCTCGCAAATTTTGCCAGCATTAAGAGAGGATAATCACCGTTTTAATTTTTTTTTTTCGAAGTTCTAGTCAGAAGTCGAACGTAGGCGTTGAGCGACATAGGCGGGCTTGAGCTACAGTGGAATGAATTCGATATTCACATTCAGGGCGATGTGTCCCCACTCTAAAAAGATATTAGAGAGTTAAAGAAGGCGCAGCGGAGCGGACCCAGTTCGGCTATAGTGCATAAAAAACGAAAGAATCTTAGCTCTATGAATGTTGGCTCTACCATAATTTATGATTTATACTTAGGGTGAATTTTCCAGTTTGGATGATGTATGAGTATACTTGTTTTACCATCCATTGAAACAAATTGTGTTTGCATAACAAGATGATTTGAGATTTTCCAGTCCATATCGCCATTTCTGTTCGCCCGTCTGTCAATCACGATAGCGGTCGAAAAATAAAGATTTCCATTTGACACTTTCCTCCAATTCTTCTTATCGATGTAGGTCGATGGGGATTGAAAATGTTGGCCCTTTTGAGCTGTAGTCTTAATTTCTCCTTCATTGGAATAAAATTTAGTACTTGAAATTATTGTTTGGAATCTTACACCCACACTTACACGTTTGGAGAACTCACACCATATTTCAACCAGATAGGTTTATAAATGGATATAACTCTCACATGAACAAATTGCACGATTTGACGTAACCCCTTGACTTTATTTGAGCCGTTAAACGTTTAAAGTTTTGACTGATCTAGCTAAACCTTGGTACTTAAGGCCTCACAACCATGCGAAATATCATCCAAAAATTTCCCTTCACATATACGATTCCTCCGAATTGCCTTCTTCAGACCCTAGAAGAGCCAGCATTACCTGATTTAATTCCTCTAAGCTAGTATGAACTCATTTTTAACGAAATCCATGGTGATGGTAGCCCAAATTTGATGCAATTTTATCCTTGAAAATTCCACTAAGGACCTAGGGTAAACTTCTCACATATCAATGAGTGTTGTACGATTCAAGTTTAAGCTGAATGATAAGGGACCTCCATTTTATAGCCGAGCCCAAACGGCGTGCCGCAGTGCGACACATCTTTGAGGAGAAGTTTTAACTGGCTACCATGCCAAATGGTACGATGCCTCACAAATGACGCCAACATTTGGAGCGGAAAACCACAGCTTATATTTTTTTTCTGATTTTCTCGCCAAGATTCTAACCCAGGCTTTAAGCGGCATAGGCGGAAATGCTAATCTCTGCGCTACGGTGACCTCGAAATTTAATAATTTTCGTATATTTTATTGCTGAAAATTAAATCTCCATAAAGATTTTTATATTTTTCATTTCCAATATTGCTCCTTTGTCGTCATGTGGTATCAATTACAACGGTAAATAAACAGCGTGGACCAACCAACTCATTCGGAAAGAAATCATTATTTGACTCGTTAACTGCAATACGCTAACATTTAAACGATAAATGTGGATAAAAAAGAAACTCGCTCACGCACAAAGCTCTCAGATTTTATGTTTTGGTTTTGCTCTATTTTATAAGCAAACATATTCTCTCTGAAAGCAGGATAAAACAATTTCAAAATCTCTTTTGTTATCTTTGGCTCTTGCAAAACTTCTTATCCTATGTGTCAAAGGATAACAAATTTCGATTGAAAATAGTCGGTCTCAGTCCTTTGGTCTCTTTGCACTCTTTCAACTTTCTCTGCAATGTTTCTCTTCGCTTGGCCTAAGTTATCCACTAAAGAGAACACTTCCCACACGTGTTAGTCCAGCTACCTCTAAACGTACCCGCATTGAGGAGTACTCATAGATGAAATGTGTGATGCCATGACAAGCATAATTTTAGTCTGTCTATGATAGTCCATGCTTTGCGTCACAAACGCTTAAAGGTTAATGGAAAGCAAACAAAATCGTCCAATCGCAAATGGATCGAAGGTTAAACAACCTTTAAACTAAGTAAACAAAACTTAAAATATAACAAAAATGTCAGGTTGAGAGTGGAATGTCTGTAGAAAAAAAGGTAACTGGAAACGGAAATAACAGTTAAAATTTTATATTTCCTGCCTTCACCCCTTTTCCCAGAAAACGCCATAAAATGGGCAATGGCGTATTCACTACACCAACGGCACGTTTGAATTGACCTTTGGGATGGAAAAATGTTCCCCCATTGCAGTAAAACAAATGGCCTTGAATTGAGATAACAAATGGCAGCAGCAGTCATTGAACTTGCCTTCAAATCCCTGCATATTTGCGTAGTCGCAATGGGATAGAAATATGACAAGTGGCATTCATCGTATTAGGCGGCAACATTTGGCCTTGATGGAATACAAACACATTAATATATCCAATATGAAAGATTGGAATGGGACGAGTGAGATGGGTATGCTACATATTCAAATTACTTTAATATTGAGCTACAAAAATGGAACCAACAACAAATAAAACGCAGTAACTTTTTCCATAAAAAATTTATTCAGCAAAATATTGAAATGCCAATATTAAAACTCAAATATCATTTGCACTCAAATTTAGATACTCGTAAGCCGAACATGTCAATATGGGATTCAAATGAAAGGTATTAAAAAGCAAAGTAAGAATCTGTCAAAAACAAATGGGTAACAAGTGTCTGGGGGAATCGTACACAAAAAAATATCACGAAAATTTTTTCAATTAAAAATTTAATTGAAAATAGAAATGTTTGCAATTAAAAAATTAATTGAATCAATAATTTTTTTAATTGAATCCGCATTAATTTTTCAATAACGATCGTAAATGAAATTTAGGCAATTTTCAATTAAACAACTAAAAGTGTGCTGAGTTCGGCCAGCCGAAACTTGGTAAGCCACTACCATGGATTCTGCTCAAATATGGAAGCTATTGGGTTGCCCAAAAAGTAATTGCGGATTTTTCATATAGTCGGCGTTGATAAATTTTTTCACAGCTTGTGACTCTGTAATTGCATTCTTTTTTCTGTCAGTTATCAGCTGTTACTTTTAGCTTGCTTTAGAAAAAAAGTGTAAAAAAAGTATATTTGATTAAAGTTCATTCTAAGTTTTATTAAAAATGCATTTACTTTCTTTTAAAAAATCCGCAATTACTTTTTGGGCAACCCAATATATCTGGTTATAGTACGATTTAGACCATACTTGGCTCAGTGGTTGAACGTCATAACAGAACACTATGTGCAAAGGCTTAAGAAGTCAAATCGGGAGATCGGTTTATATGGAAGCTATATCACGTTATAGACATATTTAGACCGTACTTGGCACAGTTGTTGAACGTCATAACATAAAACTATGTGCAAAATTTCATGCAAATTGTATAAAAATTGAGGCATCCAGGGGCTCAAGAAGTCAAATCGGGAGATCGGTTTATTTGGGAGCTATATCAGGTTATAATTTGACTGTATTTGATTTTGACTGTATTTGGCACAGTTGTTGGAAGTCGTAATAGATCACCACGTGCAAAATTTCAGCAAAATCGGACAAAAATTGCGGCTTGTGAGGACTCAGGAAGTCAAAACGGGAGATCGGTTTGTATGGGAGCTATATAAGGTTATAGATCGATTTGAATCGTACTTGGTACAGTTGTTGGAAGTTATAACTGAACACTATGTGCAAAATTTTAGGCAAATCGGACAAAAAAAGCGGCTTCCAGAGGTTTAAATCGGGAGAGCGGTTTATATGGCGCTATATCTGAATCTGAACCGATATGGCCCATAGTTAATATTGACGATGGTCGTTGGGGATTGCAACCCAATGGCCTACATCAATATTAAGTACTTACTTTAATTGGCTATGACAGAATATTTGTTCCACTAGCCGAACGTAGAAAAGCATTCCAAGCGCCTTGATCTTCTGCGCTCAATCTAAATCTCTAAAATCTCTGACACCAAGTTTCGAAGTGTCTCCCACAACATTGGGCTTTTGGTCTTTCCGGTGTGCGTGTACCACCGTGTTTGCCTTCAGAAGATTTCTTTGCTGGAGCTTTTTCATCCATTCTGACAACATGACCTAGCCAATGCAGTCGTTGTATTTTGATGCGTGTAACTAGGCTATCGTTGTCATACAGATCGTGGTTCATACGTCGCCTACATTCTCCATTAACGCAAACTGGTTCTTATATATTTTACGAAGAATATTTCTCTCAAACACTCCATGTACTGCCTCATCTGCTTTCACAAGTACCCATGCTTCAGAACCATATAACATGGCACGGGTATTATCAGTGTCTTGTATAGTGTAATCTTCGTCTGTCGAGAGGTGGCCTTGTTTCTAAACTGCTTACTTAGTCCAAAGTAGCATCTTTTTGCCAGTATTATTCTTCGCTTAATCTTAAAACTGGTGTCATTTGTTTCGATTACGGCGGTGCCGAGGTAAATAAAGTTACTGACCGTCTCAAAGTTGTGGTTCCCAACTTTTTCCATTTTCTTTATCTGCTCGGTTGTGCAAGGCTTTTTGGGAATTGAAACCATCCATTTCGTCTTATCTCCATTTACTGCTAGATCCATTTTCACTGACTCTCTTTCGATTCTTTCCAAGGCTGCAGTTACTACTTCCGGTGACCGACCTATGATATCGATGTTGTCGGCATAGTCGAGTAGCATGTGTTCTCTTGTGATTAGTGTGCCATATCTATTCACATCTGCATCTCGTAGAATCTTCTCCAGCAGGATATTAAAGAGATCACACGTTAGGCTGTCTCCTTGTCTGATAAGTATTAAGTATCTGAGGCAAAATTTCAAGCGGCTAGCTTTAAGCGTTCCACCGCTATCGTGATTTCGACAGACAGACGAACATGGCTAGATCGACTCAGAACATCGAGGCAATCAAGACTATGTATACTTTATGGGGTCTTAGACGAATATTTCGAGGTTTTACACACGGAATGACTAGATTAGTATACCTCCATCCTATGGTGATGGGTATTAAAATACATTATTAATTTTCAAATCAGTCAAAAAATTTAAAATCGGTTGAAAAATGTCTTCACAAGCAACAAAATAAGGGACGAGCCACTGCGAAAATTTCAAATAACAAGTAAAAGCGTAAGTTCGGCCGGGCCGAATCTTATATACCCACCACCATGGATCGCATTTGTCGAGCTTTTCCACGGTATCTCGTTGTAGGCAAACAGAAGATAAACGAACATTGAATATTGGGGACCATAGCAGTAGTCATTGTGTAAAATTTCAGCTAAATCTAGAAAGAATTGCGCACTTAAGGGGCTGAAGAAGTAAAATAGGGCGATCGGTTTATAGGGGAGCTGTATTAGGCTATTAACCGATTCATGCCATATTCGACACGTATGTTAAAGGTCATGGAAGAAGCCGTTGTACACAATTTCATCCAAATCGGATAATACTTGCGCATTTTAGAGGCTCAAGAAGTCAAGATCCCATATCGGTTTATATGGCAGCTATATCAGGTTATGGACCGATTTGAACTATTCTTAGCACAGTTGTTTAATGTCATAACAAAGCACCTCATGCAAAATTTCAGCCTAATTGGATAATAATTGCACCCTCTAGCAGCTCAAGAAGTCAAGACCTCAGATCGGTTTATATGGCAGCTATATCAGGTTAAGGACCGATTTGAACCATTTTTAATACAGTTATTGGAAGTCGTAACAAAACACATGGTGCAAAATTTCAGCCAAATCGGATAGGAATTGTTCCCTATAGAGGCTCAAGAAATCAAGACCCCAGATCGGTTTATATGGCAACTATATTAGGTTATGGATCATAACAAAACACCTCATGCAAAATTTCAGCTAAATCGGATAGTAATTGCGCCCTCTGGTGGCTCAAGAAATCAAGACCCCAGATCGGTTTATATGACAGCTATATCAGGTTATGAACCGATTTGAACCATTTTTAACACAGTTGTTGGAAGTCGTAACATAACACGTCGTGCAAAATTTCAGCCAATTCGGATAGGAATTGCTCCCTGTAGAGGCTCAAGAAGTCAAGATTCAAGATCGGTTTATATGGCAGCTATATCAGGTTATAGACCGATTTGAACTAAATTTCAGCCAAATCGGATAGGAATTGCGCACTCTGGACGCTCAAGAAGTCAAGACCCCAGATAGATTTATATGGCAGCTATATCAGGTTATGAACCGTATTCAACCATACTCAGCACAGCTGTTGGAAGTCATAACAAAATACCTCATGCAAAATTTAAACCAAATCGGATAAGAATTGTGCCCTCTAGCGGCTCAAGAAGTCAAGATCCCAGATCGGTTTACATGACAGCTATATCAAAACGTGGACCGATATAACCCATTTACAATCCCAACCGACCTACACTAATAAGAAGTTTTGTGCAAATTTTTTAGCGGCTAGCTTTACTCCATCGAAAGTTGGCATGCTTTCGACAGACAGACGGACATACGGACGGACGGACATGGCTAGTTCGACTTAAAATGTCATGACGATCAAGAATATATATACTTTATGGGGTCTTAGACGACTATTTCGAAGAGTTACAAACAGAATGACGAAATTAGTTTACCCCCATCCTATGGTGGAGGGTATAAACAATTTTTGTTAGTCAAATTTCTTCAACAGTATAAAAGACATTCCGCATAACGAAACAAGTTTTTAAAGCACTTTCCATCAAATAAAAAATTTTAAATCGGACCATAAAAGCGCTTTTAGCAGCCTGAACAAAATGTTGAAGGGTCCGAGGTGACCAACTTTTTAGGCCCACAAATGGAGCCTGAAAATTTGCACATCAACTGGCTAACACCTCAGCTATAACATGTACAATTTCGTGATATCTTAGTCCGTTCAAAAAGACATATTTCCCCATTTCACTGTGCGACAACGGTTCCGTCCAACGAAGAAGTATTTTGAAGGCGAACACGGTAGTACACGCAAACCGGGACGACCAAAAGCCCTAGTGTAAGGTCAAGTGGTGAAAGACCGATGAAAAGTTCAAGTGGTGAAGAACATCTCGAATCTTGGTGTCAGAGATTTTAGAAGAAGGGTAGAAGATCGAGGCGCTTGGAACGCTATTTTAAGTAGGGCTAATGGGACAAATGGTATGTCATAGCCAATATAAGAAATGTAAGTTGCCTGTGAACAGAAAACAATATTTCAAGACGAAAGAATAGAAGCCCAAATAGATGATTTTGGAAAATGTTTACTTTTCTATTGGTTGCCCAAAAAGTAATTGCGGATTTTTCATATAGTCGGCGTTGACAAATTTTTTCACAGCTTGTGACTCTGTAATTGCATTCTTTCTTCTGTCAGTTATCAGCTGTGACTTTTAGCTTGCTTTAGAAAAAAAGTGTAAAAAAGTATATTTGATTAAAGTTCATTCTAAGTTTTATTAAAAATGCATTTACTTTCCCGAAATTACTTTTTGGGCAACCCAATATATACTTAAAACTTGAATAATGAAAATTTAAACATTATCAAGGTTCTATCCCGAATTTTATCACATTTTATCAATTTTATGATAATCTTTAAACTTCCCCAGTTCATAGAACTTTATCTTCTTCTTTTGCCATATTATCAATTCTTTGAATTGTTATTCCATCCCATCGAGCATTGTTCACCGCAATCGGTCATTGCTTAATGATTCTTGATCTCTTGTCAAGCAGACATGCTGTCTGGTTTGGCATTACTTCGATACCTGGGAGATGAAATTAACAATACCACTCCATTTTCCTCTATCTTGTTATTGTTCAAAATTTATAGGTTGAAATAAATTTTATTACGGCATTACAACACGATACTTATTTGCTTTAATTGGAGATTTTTACCTTTAATTGCCGGAAATGTGCTTAATTGTTGTACATAATCTTCTTAAGTCTTCACAGCAGAGATAAACGTATCAGATGCGCATTAAAATGCTCGCCATGCACCATGGTTGGCGGTGTGGGCTAAAGTAGGGATTTGTATTTGAGTTTCGGTGCGTGTTCTTAAGGTTGCTCATCAGATAAATATAAGCATTACATGTTGGCAGGATTAGGCGAATACAATTGTTAAAAGAGAATATAAAACGCAAAGGAAAAATTTAAGATCTCAGATCTATTGGATGGAATAGTTTTTGTACATTTTCCATAGCAATTTAATCCACGGCAAAGTGAATGATGTTGAGTTATAAGCTAAAAATGCAACAACGAAACGCATGTAAAATTGAAAAATACATCCAAAATGTTTTAATTTTAGGCAGTTGATGAGACGATGCCATTCATACTGTTCTTATTTCACTCAAATAGAATTCAAGTCCGCCTAGAACCCCCATAACATCTTAAAAATGTTTTCTGTGTTGAAGGACAGTTGCAAGTCTCGTTTTACCATTTATTATCTTGTTACAAAATTTACAATGTATTTATAGTAAGTAGTTTGCTGTGATTCTTCGACATTCACAAAAGTGAAGAATACAATGTAGTATTGAGTATTGTTGACGCAGCTGTACGTGCGCAGCTATTAACAAAATTGGAAAATATTTTGTAAGATAACCATATCACCATGTTGGCCAAGATTTTGTTGAAAGGATTCACAAACATTTGAAGAACAAGAACCTTGAACAAATTCCTATGGAATGTTATATCACAAATTTCAGGGTGATAAGTGTAATGATTTTACGCACAGTGGGTAAAGATTGATAAGACTGCTAAATACACGCAAAAATATAATTCATTAGCCATAAACGAAATTTTTGTCAAGTAGACTTCTTTTGTGACAAACGTTGGGACTCTGTCTATATATATAAAAGAGTTGCGTGACTGACTGACTGATTGCTGACTGACTGACTGATCATCGCCCAGCCCAAAGTCTAAACCAAGAGTCATGAAATTTTGCATGAATGTTGGTCTTGCGCTCAAATTAAACAGCGTCTCCAAAAAATTAGGCTTGGTAAAACAATTTTTGGAAAATCGTGCTGAAAGTGGGAGAAATAGTACGTTTAGTACCGCAGTTGGTAGTATTTGGTTATTTCTTTCTAAATTGAACTAGAGCTCTGAATTTTGGAACTTAGGTACACTAAGTGTACATTTAGGAACTAAAGAAAGCACCAAAAAGGTACGAAATGCCTGATCTTTGTACAGGGCGGATGGATAGAGGTAGAATTTTGAAATTTGACTTAAAAGACATCTGGTGCCAAAAGAAAAAATGAGAAACAATTAAAAAGGCATTAAGTTTGGTCGGGCCGAACTTTGGATACCCACCACCATATATGTAAAGCCCCTTTCGTCACAATTCGGTAAAAATTGGATAACTTATGCATACAAATTCGGCACGGGCATTGAGTGGTCTAATAAATATAAGCCAATTTTGAATTTTGTAATTCAAATTTCAACAAAATCAAGTAATAAATAAAGCTTTTATGGGCTTCAGACCATTAATCGGCACATCGGTCTATAAAACAGCTATATCTAAATACAGTCCAATCTTTACAATATTTAGGTCGGATAACGGGTGGCCTAAAACTACTTACTGTTTAAAATTTTAGCGAAATCCGATAAAAAAAATAAAGCTTTTATTCGCTTCAGACCCTTTATCGGTATATTGGTCTGTATGGCAGCTATATCTAGATATAATCCGTTCCGAACCATATTTGGGACGGATGTCGGGAGAACTAAGACTGCCCACTGTTTCAAATTTCAACAAAATTGGGTAAAAAATAAAGAAGAAGTCCATAAACTTCAGACCTTTTATCGGCAGATCGGTATATATTGCAGCTATATCTAAATATAGTCCGATCTGAACCATATATAAGTCGGATGTTGGGAAGCGAAAAACTACCCAAAAATTTCAGCGAAATCGGTTATAAAAATAAAGATTTTATGGGCTTCAGACCCTTTATCGGGAGATCGGTCTATATGGCAGTAATATCTAAATATAGTCCGATTTGATCCATATTTAGGTCAGTTGTCGGGAGACATAAAATAACGCATAGTTTAAAATTTCAGCGAAATCGGGTCATAAATAGAGTTTTTATGGGTTTCAGACCCTTTATCGGCAGATCGGTCTATATGACAGCTCTATTTAAATATAGTCCGATCTGAACAATATTTAGGTCCTATGTTGGGAGGTGTAAATCTACTCGCAGTTTCAAATTTCATCGAAATCGGTTAAAAAATAAAGCTTAAATGGGCTTCAGACCCATTATCGGGAGATCCGTTTATATGGCAGCTATATCTAAATATAGTCCGATCTACACCATATTAAGATCAGATGTCGAGAGGCCTAATATATCCCACTGTTTCAAATTTCAACGAAATCGGATAAAAAATTAAGCATTTATGGCCATTAGACCTTTTATTGGCAGACCGGTATATATGGCAGCAATATCTAAATATTGTCCGATCTACACCATATTTGGGTCAGATGTCGGGAAGCCTTGAACTACTCACTATTTCTAATTTCAGCGAAATCGAAAAAATAAAGCATTTATGGGCATTAGTCCCTCTTTAGCAGATCGGTCTATATAGCAGCTATATCCAAATATGGTCCAATTTGACCCGTTCAAGAACTTAACCAGCGTGCATTAAAAATACGTATCTGTGCCAACTTTCAGCTGAATATCTCAATTTTTGAAGGCTGTAGAGTGATAACAACAGACACACGGACAGCGTTAAATCGTCTTAGAATTTTACGACAATCCGAAATATATTTACTTTGTAGGGTCGGAAATTGATATTTCGATGTGTTGCTAAGGGTATGACTAGATGAATATACACCCTTTCCTACGGTGGTGGGTATAATATAGTACTGGTAACGGGAGAAAACGTACGTTTAGTACCAATTGTTATTTTTTTTTACAGTTGGAGCTAGAGGTCTGAAATTTGGAATGTAGGTACAACTAGAGGTCTGAAAATATGATGGGTGCCTATCTTTTTTCAATTCGTACATTTTAGTACCATTCGGTACTTTCTGTGCAGATGGTGTTTAAGGTCTGAAAGTTGGAACGTAGGTACATCCAAGAAAAATTTGATGGGTGACTAAATGTTCTATTAAAAATTCGTATATTTTGGCACCATTTGGTACTTTCTGTTCAGATGGAGCTAGAGGTCTGTAATTTGGCAAGTAAATGAAATTTTTGCACATTTTGGTACCATTTGATGCTTCTTCATAGTTGGAGCTAGAGGTCTGAAATTTATCATAAAGGTTCCACTAAAAAATATATGGTTTGTGACTAAATGATCTATTAAAATTTTATACATTTTGGTACCAAAATTGATACCAATTAGTAGTTTCTTTACAGATGGAGCTATAGGTCTGAAATTTGGCATGTAATTGCAGAAGTAAAAAACAAGTAAAAACGTACTAAGTTCGACCGGGCTGAGTCTTTGGGTTCCCAACCATGGATTCTGCTAAAAATTTCTGCAAATGGAAATTTGCTCATGAACATTCCATTAAGGAACAGAGGCAAACTTCTCACATATCAATGAGTACTGCCCGATTTAAGTTTATGCTCAATTATAAGAGTGACTCGGCTATAAATATTAATAGCCGAGTCAGAACGGCGCGCCGCATAAATAATTTTCAAATGTCGTAGTTCCTAGTAAATATCGTCAGCATTAGGAGGGGATAACCCCCGCTGAAAATTTTTTTTATGATCTCGGCGGGATTTGAACCCTATCGTTCTGGCGCGATAGGCGGAAATTCTAACCTCTGCGCTACGGTGGCCAAAAAGTTTCAACATACTACATTTCTGCAAAATCAGGTAAAATTTTAAGATTCTAGGAGCCGTAGAAGGCTAATTGGTAGATCGATTCATTCCGCAGCTGTACCAAGTCATAGACCGATTTGGACAGTACCTACCATGGATTTTTGAAATTACAACAAAATATTATGTAAAAATTTCAGCCAACTCGGTTACCAATGGCGGTTTCTAGGAGGTCAAGATTGTCAAATTGTGAGTTCGGTCTATATGGGAGCTATATCAGGTTATAGACCGATTATGACCATACTTGGCGCTATTGTTGAAAGTTCAAACGAAGCACTACATGCAAAATTCCAGCCCAATCGAATAACTATTGCGGCTTCTAGAGGCTCAAGATATCAAATCAGAAGATCGGTTTATATGGGAGCCATATCAGATTGTATGCCGATTTGAATAATACTTGACATGAATATTGCAAAATTTCTGCAATACCGGACAACAGTTTGCGGCTTCTAGGGCCTCAAAAAGTCAAGTTAGAAGACCACTTTACGTGGAAGCTATTTTCAGATGTAAGCATATATGGCCCATTTGCAATCCCCAACGACCTACATCATTCCCGACCCCTAATCTCCTGAGTGACATATCCTGGCAAGCAGTCTTTTCTTTGGTATCAGACCAACTCCCCATAATACACACCATCGACCGACTACCCGACTTCATATGCTCTGAAGACGTTTATCAGTCGGAAGTAGGTCGATTGGTTCGGCTTAAGAGATGCACCAATTGTTACTTCAGTAAGCAGATATGATGTGTTATGGTGATTTTGAGTGTAATGGCACAGATACGTCTTTTTGATGCACGCTGGTTAAGTTCTTGAACGGGCCAAATCGGACTATATTTAGATATAGCTGCCATATAGACCGATCTGCCAGTTAAGGGTCTAAGGCCCATAAATGCAGCATTTATAACTCCATTTCGATGACATTTGAAATAGTGAGTTATTGCTGAACTTCCGACATCGGTCTATATGGTAGATAGACCGATATGCCGATTAAGGGTCTGAAGCTCATAAAAGCTTTATTTATTACCCGATTTCATTGAAATTTGAAATAGAGAGTTGTTTTAAGCATCACTACATCCCACCTCCACGATATGAGTCAGATCAGACTATATAGATATAGCTGTCATATAGACCGATCTTCCAATTTAGGGTTTTAATCCCATTAGAATCAGATTTATTTTCTGAAAATGTTACTTGTATATGAGTTCTCGGGACCTGAATCAAATGTGATCGAGACCAGCCTCTATTAAAATATAACTAAGGATATAGCAGTGGAGTTATAATAAAATAGGAAGATTCCAATATCTTTGTTTAATTTGGCCTTAATCCAAGGCTATGCAGCATTGTCTTGCAATCGGCCTCAAGTGTCGCACAGTGGGAGAAAATCGAAAAAAAATTAGTAAAAAATATGCCGTGTGAGAATGCGTAGAGTAAATTCTCAACTGCGCTGAACGTCTGACGAATCCTGGAAGTGAGCTGGTAACATTTCTGAGGTCCTATCCCATGCTTAGAAGCCATGTAAAATCTACTCCCCAAAGTGATGCCATCCTGGGGCAAGCCGTTCGGACTCTGCTAAAAAAAAAGTAGATCCCTTGTCTTTGAGTTAAAAAACTTTAATCGGACAGCACTCATTGATATGTGAGAAGTTTACCTCCTGTTCCTTAATGGAATGTTAGTGGGAAAATTTGCATTTGAAAACATCTGTCTGAGGTTCTCGATTCGAACCCAGACGGTTGACATTATATGAAGGACATGGAAATCTAAACGTTGTGTTGCCATTGTTGTTAAATATTTCCTTTCACTTTTTTTCCAAAATCACCTTTGCTGGCAATGGAACTGTGGTGTTATTTGAACTTTTGTATCCCATTTAAGATGTTTGGCCTTCGCATCTATTTTTAGACGTATCCAATTTACCCCACATTCGTGAGAATTTACAATGTCTTAACAATTTGCACTGCTGTACAAAGGTGCAATTCATTCATTTATTGTTTTTTTTTTGAGCCATTGTTGTTGTTTTCTTTTCCACAACTGCTATGTAACTGCCATGGGATTTGTTGGTGATGCTGTGTGTTGCAGCATATCCTGCTCACCTTTTAAGCGCCCACCACTCACCATGACACAGCTGTAGAGGGCGCCTGCTATGACAGGATAATGCCCATAACAATGTTTTTCTTGTTAAACTTAAATGTTGCTGCCTAAAGCTCTTAAACGCAAATGCCAACATTGACATTATGTAAATTTACACCAATCATAAGAGTGCCGTTAGAGAGAGAGAGAGATGGGGAGACTTCTCAAAGCCGAAATATAAACGCAAGCGACCTATAAGCTATTAGCACAATACACTTGAAAATTGCTTTAATAAATTTGATTAGAGGCTAGAAAAGAGCAAAAGAAGCAAAAATAGCAAAAAATAAACATGACATGAATTTTACAGCATCCACTATGACAGATGACGTTTCGTATGGGAGTTTTAAGAAATTTCTCAAATATTTGTTGTGGTTAATTTGCCAGCGTCCACTTAACTAATGATTGGGGGAATGGAATTTGTCTTAGATAATTCTTTGGAGTATTTAACTTGGTGTTAAAAGTTTTGACAACGAAAAGCATAACAAGGTACACTTTGGGTTGTTCATTTTTTGAAGGTAAATATATTTTGGGACGTTAGATTGAGACAAGTCAAGAAGTGAAGTTGAGAAATTGGTGTACATGTTACATACGTAGATTCCAAAGCTAAGAAGCTTAAAGTGAAATTGCAAATCGGCTTTGAGAGACCTAAAATTCAGGGGAAATAGAAAACAAACTATTGGGTTGCCCAAAAAGTAATTGCGGATTTTTTAAAAGAAAGTAACTGCATTTTTAATAAAACTTAGAATGAAATTTTTTTACACTTTTTTTCTAAAGCAAGCTAAAAGTAACAGCTGATAACTGATAGAAGAAAGAATGCAATTACAGAGTCACCAGCTGTGAAAAAATTTGTCAACGCCGACTATATGAAAAATCCGCAATTACTTTTTGGGCAACCAAATGCTTCGTTTATGAACCCATGGCAGCTATAACGAAATATGGTCCGATTCGGACCAAACTCGGCACGACAAGTTCAAGTTCAAATTGGTAAAATAGAATATTAGTCTATATGACAGCTATATCCCAATAACGACCGGTCGAAAGCCAAACATAGGCCAAATTTCAGACAAATAGATGTGTCTTATATGGGCCTAAGACCTTAAATCGTTAGATCGGTTTATACGGCAGCTATATCTAAATATATTGTGGACCGATGGGGGTCATATTGAAAGCGGATGTCGAAGGGCCATACACAGCTCACTTTGCACAAATGTCAGCTAGCCGCTTGAAATTTTGCACAAATACTTCTTATTATTGTAGGTCGGTTGGAATTGTAAATGGGCCATATCGGTCCATGTTTTGATATAGCTGACATATAAACCGATCTTGGGTCTTGACTTCTTGAGCCTCTAGAGTGCGCAATTCGTATCCGAATGGAATGGAATTTCGCACGACGTGTTTTGTTATGATACCCAACAACTGTGCCAAGTATGGTTTAAATCGGTCCATAACCTGATATAGCTGCCATATAAACCGATCTTGGGTCTTGACTTCTTGAGCCTCTAGATGGCGCAATTCTTATCCGAATGGAATGGAATTTCGCACGACGTGTTTTGTTATGATACCCAACAACTGTGCCAAGTATGGTTTAAATCGGTCCATAACCTGATATAGCTGCCATATAAACCGATCTTGGGTCTTGACTTCTTGAGCCTCTAGAGGGCACAATTCTTATCCGAATGGAATGGAATTTCGCACGACGTGTTTTGTTATGATACCCAACAACTGTGCCAAGTATGGTTTAAATCGGTCCATAACCTGATATAGCTGCCATATAAACCGATCTTGGGTCTTGACTTCTTGAGCCTCTAGAGGGCACAATTCTTATGCTATTTGAATGAATTTTTGCACGAAGTATTTCGTTATGATATCCAACTACTGTGCCAAGTATGGTTGAAATCGGTCGATAACCTGATATAGCTGTCATATAAACAGATCTGGGGATTTGACTTCTTGAGCTTTTAGAGGGCGCAATTCCTATCCGATTTGGCTGAAATTTTGCATGACGTATGTTATTTTTACTTTCAACAACTGTGTCAAATAAGGTTCAAATCGGTTCATAACCTGATATAGCTGCCATATAAACCGATCTGGGATCTTGACTTCTTGACCCTTAGAGGTCGCAATTATTATCCGATATGCCTGAAATTTTGTACGACGGATCCTCTCATGACCATCAACAAACGTGTTTATAATGGTCTGAATCGTTCTATAGCCCGATACAGATCCTATATAAATCGTTCTCTCTATTTTACTTCGTAAGCCCCAATGGACGCAATTCTTATACGAATTGGCTGAAATTTTATACAGGTCTCCAACATATAATTTAATTGTGGTCCGAACCGGACCATATCTTGATATCGTTTTAATAGCAGAGCAACTCTTTTCTTATATCCTTTTTTGCCTAAGAAGAGATGCCGGGAAAAGAACTCGACAAATGCGATCCATGGTGGAGGATATATAAGATTCGGCCCGGCCGAACTTAGCACGCTTTTACTTGTTTTTGCCTAAGAAGAGATGCTGGGAAAAGAACTGGACAAATGCGATCCAGTGTGGGTATATAAGATTCGGCCCGGCCGAACTTACCACGCTTTTACTTGTTTTGATTACTTAAGACATTTTTTAGTATTTTTGTTAGACATTTTGTTGGAAGAGATGATTTTAATTTGTGGATTATTACTGTAAAGAAGCTACATGATCCATCCAGTAATAGCAGAACTACCGCTATAATAGCGGAAAAATTGATTTCTAATATTCAGCAAACAGTGTTAACTATTTTCAGCAAACTTTTTTTTATGAGTGTACAAACCACCCCGCGGTGTCACCTGGGTAGGTTTAGCGGATATGCAAGAATTAAAGCTTCTAGGAACCGAACAAGATTGATCGAGAGACCGGTTTTTATGGAAGCTATATCAGGTCACAGACTAATTTGGACCGTATTTGGCACAGTTGTTGGTAGTCGTAATAGAACACCGCATTCTAAATTTCAGCCAAATCGGACTTAAATTGAGGCTTGAAAGGGCTCAGAAGCCAAATCGGGATATCGGTTTATATGAGAGCTATATCAGGTTATGTATCGATTCGGACTGTATTTGGCACAGTTGTTGGAAGTCGTAATAGAACACCGAATGCTACATTTTAGCCAAATCGGACTTAAATTGCGGCTTGTAAGGGCTGAAGAAGTCAAATCGGGAGATCGGTTTATATGAGAGCTATATCATTTTCTTGATGGGTTTGGACCGTACATGGCACAGTTGTCTCAAGTTCTAACAGAACACTATGTGCAGAATTTCTGCGAAATATGATAAAAATTGTGGCATCCAGTTGCTGAAGAAGTCAAATCGGGGGATCGATTTATATGGGAGCTATATCAAGTTATAGACAGATTTTAGCCGTATTTGGCGCAGTTGTTGGAAATCATAACATAAAACTATGTGCAAAATTTCAGCCAAATATAGTGCTTCCACGGGCTCAAGAAGTCAAATCGGTAGATCGGTTTATATAGGGGCTATATCTTAATCTGAACCGATATTGCCCTTTTGTAATCCCCAATGACCTAAATCAATATTAAGTATCTGTGCAAAATTTCAAGCGGCTACTTTTACGCGTTCGAATGCTATTGTGATTTCGACAGACGGACGGACATGGCTAAATCGACTCAGAGCGTCAAGACGATCAAGAATATATATGCTTTATGAGGTCCTAGACGAATATTTAGAGGTGTTACAAACGGAATGACTAGATTAGTATACCCCCATCCTAGGGTGTTGAGAATAAAAACGAAGAAGATTAAAAAAGGACCCTTCTATGTGGACGACACCCGCAAACGTTTTAAGGACCATGATTTGCGTATCTGTCTATAAGGCAGCTATATTCAAATATGGAGAGATTGGGATCATTTTGAACATGGAGCCTAACACAGCTCACAGTGCCAAATTTCAGGGAAATCGGATGACAAATGTTCCTTTTATGGATCCAAGACCTGACATCGATAGATCGGTGTATATGTCAGCTATTTTCAAATATACAATAGCTCGACCATACGAATATCGAGGATCGGAATGCATTGCATTAAATTTCAGCGAAATCGGATAATAAATGTGGTTTTAATGGGCCTAAGACCTTAAATCGGCAGATCGGTCTTTATGGGGGCTACATCAAGATAAAGCCCGATATAGACCATTTTCGAACATTGAACCTACGATCGAAGTAATTTTCTCTCTAATGTGATGGTAAGGCAGCTTTGGCAGCTGATGGCCGCATTCCAATCCTTTTCATCATCGAGCCTGGCACCAAATCCACATACTAGTCGTCCAATTCCCCAGATGTCCAACCGATGGAATTTTTCTATTTGAGAGCCATTTAAGAGAGCAAGGGAAGGACATAAAAATATGAATGCAACGAAAGAAGGGCAGTGTACGGGAATGGGCCAAAATACCGGCAGATTACATTCGTGCAGCTTGAAACTTGTGTTTGACCGACTCAGAGTAAAAGGTGGTCATATCGAGCAAAATTCAATGGCTTCTGAAGTTAGGTTAGTTTTTCACATTTTGGTTATGTGAATCAATAAAAATTATGTTAACACAAAAATATATGGTCCTTTGAATTGGTAACACTTTATGCCGGCTACCCTGTAGGTATATACAATAATTCAATCGAATGAACGTGGTTGGAAAGCGATCGAAATTTAATTCTTTTGAAAATACATGTTCTGAAGTGAATGTTCAGTAAACAACACATAATTGGGCCATATTTTCAGTTTATTTGCTTAGCATTTTAAAGTCAGAATATATGAAGAATACACCAGCTAGCTTATATTGTAGATAGATTGCTGTTCCCTTTAATATATTTTCATTTGTCCCATATATATTGAAATAACAGTTTTTCGCTTCTTTAATATCTTGTGATTTACAACCGTTCACTACTTCAAAGTTGCTTTGCAGAATTTCACATTCACCAATAAGATCGATGAATATGTGCGCCCCTTAATGCCAACAATTGTGGGTACAAATATTGCATGATTGCAATCAGATTAAGAGTGGCAGGCACATAATAGCAGAGAATATAAGATACGTGATTCTATGGGGTCACGTATCTAAAACAGATTAATTGAAAAAGACATTGATGTGATTGCTCCATCAACTCGACCAAAATCGTTGCACAAATAAGAAAATTATCTTCATACAGTATTAAAGTTGCTGAAGACTTTATAAATAAGGTCATTCCCGAATGATTGCAAATAGATCATTGAGTACACTTGACATGTTAGTTAAGTTAAACACACATGTTCAACGAATTTTAGTATTGAATCGAAGACATTATTTGTTGAAGTACTTAAGTAAGTCTCTACAAGAGACTTAATAAACAAAATTATTAAAATTTTGTTGATTTTCAACAAATCCTTTAGTTGAGGAAGTTGTTGAAATAGGTGTTCTACCATGTAGAGCACAAAACTCCCATGCCATTCATGACTTGCAAATTCAGGTTCGAGTCCCCCGGTCGGCCAAAACAAAATTTTATTCTTTTTTCCACTAAACTTATTTAAGAAAATTCGGCATAAAAGAATATGAATTTCGTATTCAGAAAAAGTTTTTAGATGGATTTTTACCTTTTATACTCTACACCACTACTGTGGTATAGGGTATTATAACTTAGTGAATTAGTTTGTAACACCCAAAGGGAAGAGCGATAAACCCATTGATAAGTATACCGATCTACTTAGAATCACTTTCTAATTCGATTTAGCTATGTGCGTCTGTTTGTCGGTCCGTCTGTCTGTCTGTCCATCTGGCCATGTTAATTTGTGTACAAACTACAGGTCGCAATTTTCATGCGATCGTCTTCAAATTTGGTATGGGCATGTTTTTCGGCCTAGAGACGAAGCCTATTGAAATTGGAATGGATCGGTTCAGATTTGGATATAGCTCCCATATATATGTTTGTCCGATTTGCAGTAATACTGCAATAAAATGGTCCTTTGTTAACCAATTTTCTCGAAATTAGCCAAGAAGGATTTTTTTACCACTCTCGATATTACAGGTGAATTTCATAGAAATCAGTTCAGATTTGGATATAGCTCCCATATATATGTTCGTCGGATTTGCAGTAATAATGCAATAAAATGGTTATTTGTTACCCGATTCTCTCGAAATTTAGCAGGAAGGATTTTCTTATGACTCTCGACAAGGTTATAGTAGAGAGTGATAGAGAAACCCGAGAGCAGCAGTAAAACGAACTAGACAAAGCAAGCCGCTAGCCGACAAAAAAAAAAAAAAACAAAAACACCACCACCCGAAGCAAAGCACACGCGTTGGCTGGTTAGATGGTTTTTTGTCTTGCTTATGTATATATTGTTGTTGTTGTTATATTTTGGCCTGCAAGGAATGCCTTTCAACAACAAATTAGTACTTTGGGTCGTTGAGATTCACAATAAATTGTTGCAGGAAAATTAACAAATTTCGTAGTTGGATTTTCGACCAAAGTTGTTGTTTTTCAAAATTATTTTTATCTGTGTAGTAAGCAAGGGCTTCGCTCTAACAAGAGGAGCGAGGAAACGATCCGGGGCACGACGAAGGAGACAGGGGAATAGGCATGGGCAGCGCAATCAGGCGAAAGTGCATGATGTTGGAAGGGATAGATCTTATATTCCAATCACTTCTTCGGAAGCTGGAAAGAGAATCAGATCTCCCGAAAAGCATAATCGCCCGCTTCTTCTTCTTCTTCAGCGAAGAAACTCATTTTTGGCTCAATGGGACTCAATGGAGGCCACCGTAGCGCAGAGGTTGGCATGTCCGCCTATGATGCTGAACGCTTGGGTTCGAATCCATTGCGAGACCATCAGAAAAAATTTTCATCGGTGGTTTTCCCCTCCTAGCACTGCGGCACGCCGTTCGGACTCGGCTATAAAAAGGAGGCCCCTAATTATTGAGCTCAAACTTGAATCGGACTGCACTCATTGATATGTGAGAAGTTTTCACCTGTTCCTTAACGGAATGTTCATGGGCAAAATTTGCAATTTTGGATACGAAATAAGCAGAATTGTTGATTTTGGAGTGAAGATCAGCCAGAAGCATTTAGAACAAAGCACGTCGTTAAAAAGCGGAAATTTACTGGGATGTGTACTGCACACGGCTCAAGTAATACAATAAGACTACCAAAGCGGCAAAAAATGCTATCATCTGCGAACAGGTCGATAGCGTTAATGACGTCGCCAATATGAAAAGGTTTTCCTCAAATATTTATGTCCAATCTGAAATATAAGAATACGACATGGGAGTGAGAGCGGAGACAACGGAGGACATGTTGAGATATTTGATGAAAACGCATTTTCCGCACGGGAATCTTAGAATAATGAGGGTGATCGAAAGCTTATCATAACGGAATTTATGACGAAAGGAACTTTGAGGTGCTTCAAACTATTTAAGCCACGCGAACCTGATGGAATATTTCCGTCGTTACTACAGAAGGAGGCCGACTACCTGGCGACCCATCTGGCCACTATTTCATAGCGTGCCTAGGTCTTGTATATACTCCGAAAGCCAGGTAGGAGGCGACAGTGGTATTTATTCCTAAGACCGGCAAGGCAAGTTATACGATACCAAAGGCTAACAGACCTATAAGCCTTACGTTTTTTCTACTCAATTGTATTGAAGATACCATGATACAGAGTAGGACCTTCAGCGAACTGTACAATTACAAACAGCAAGCCTATATAAGGGGAAAGTCGGTGGCACAAGGCACGCCACAGGGGGCATTTTATCACCATTCCTTTGGGTGGCCACCATAAATCCGGGCACGGGATAACTATAAGCATGGTAGAACTTTCAGCTCCAGTCTGAGTGGAACTCTTCGTTATCACGAGAAGCTTAACTGGGAGTTACCGGCCGCGTCCAAAGGTTGCGAATAGTGGAATGCTCCATACGCAACAGATGCAACTGCAATCGCGGACAATCCATGGTACCGAGTGGAGAGACTCAGTGAGAGTTCGAGTGGCACCGGGTCTTACTTAAATACTGAGTGCCTATTATGCCCGATACAACAAAGCGAGTTATTGGCGCTTTTAAATATACCAACAGCCATCATGTTCCCGCGGCGATCGGTCGTATAGATTGGAACGAGATTGCTCGCCTATAAAAGCTTGACGAGAATCGCCACCTCCTCATGCAAACGTGGCTACAGCAACAACAACAACCACCATAAATAACATATTACGGATGCTAACTCTGGGGTTATAATACCTCGAAGAAGTAAGTATCCGAATCAGCTATACAGAAGGGCCGAAAAGGTCTTGCAGATGGGCTATGACTGGACTAGACCCAGGGGTTCTCAATGTTAACCCACAGAAGACTGAAATATGCCTGTTCATGACGAAGACCAGGGTGGGCCAATTTCAGACAAGGTGATCTTGGGTAGGAAATTGAATTGGAAGTATCACATTCAGCTCACAGATGTTGGCCACTATGCAGACGGGCCTTAAACTCGAAATGGGGTCTGAATTCGAGGATAGTCCACTGGCTCTACAGTAACTTGGTTAGACCAATATTTACCTACGCCTCCGTAGTTTGGTGAACTGCTATGGTAAAAAGCGCAACGTATGGATAATGCAACAGGTTCAGAGAACATGTTGTCTTGGCATTGGCGAAGCGACGAGGACCACCTCAACTAGGGCATGTGTGAGGCAGCCACTG
Organism: Stomoxys calcitrans; assembly: GCF_963082655.1. Classification (NCBI taxonomy): domain Eukaryota; kingdom Metazoa; phylum Arthropoda; class Insecta; order Diptera; family Muscidae; genus Stomoxys; species Stomoxys calcitrans. Next base: position 93,201,848 of record NC_081553.1, read on the forward strand.
CGACTATGAGACTTAGGGCAAAGGGAGAATGGATAGAGGATAGGAGCAGATTATACAATCGTGGCGAAGATAGGAAACCCAGACGTATTAGAAGAGGTTTCCACTCGAATATCTGAGATGACATTAGAGGTTGTGTGCGAGACACTGCTGCCAATGGCACAGTCTTAAATTGACGGAACTCTGGTATTGCAATCTGGGAGATCATGCTATACGGATGGATCAAAGCTAGAGGACAGAGTGTGCCTGGGGGTCTATATTGAAGACCCAGGGGTAGAGATCTATTTTGGATTGCCTATCTTTAATACGGCCCTACAGGCAGAGATCCGGACAATCGCGGAATGCCATCTTTCTCGGAGAATGGCACAATCCGCACCGTTTGGTTTCCTTGTCATAGTGAAGTAAGGGGAATGAAAGAGCAGACGATTTGACAGCCAAAGGACTGCCGTCAGTAAACTTGGTTAACTCGAAGCCTTACGGGACTACGCAGTCCGAGTTAAGGGCGTGGTCGACGAACGCACATATAACACTGTAACACAGCGAAAGGGTCGGTAGGACGACTCTGGGGAGATCCAGATCGTGATCTCCTCTGGGGAGATCCATATTGTGAGGGGACGAGGCTATTAGTGAAAGGTGGTAAGAAGGAGGTCAGTATAGCTTTCTGTATCATAATGGGTCACATAGGACTACGAGTTCTCTTATGCGAAATCGGTGCAGCAATTAATAGCATGTGTAGGGCATGTGGGAAACATAGTGAGTCGTTTGAGCATTTCCTATGTCATTGCCCGGCTTTCACGGCTAACAGACACCGGTACTTAGGTGGGGAAACAATACCTGGTATGAACGAACTTAGGAGCGTGGTAGGGAAAACAATTAGACTTTCTTTTTGGAGATTACTTTTTTGTATTTAGAGCGTAGAATAAACCAATTATTGGTTTATACAGATCGTTTCCTATCACCTTGGCATGGATGTTGAGAGTCAAAAGAGAAGTCTTTGTGGAAAATTTCAGCCAAATTAGATAAGGCTTCAAAAAGTCAAAATCGGAGATTGGTTTATATGGGGGCTATATCCAAATCTGAATCGATATAGACCATTAGCAATCATCAATGTCCTATGCCAATAAAAAGTATATGTGCAAAATTTCAAGCCGATATCTTCATTCGTTCGACCGCTGTTGTGATTTCGATAGACAGACGGACTGACATGGCCAGATCAACTCAGAATATCATGACGATCAAAAATATATATACTTTCTGGGGTCGCAGATAAATATTTCTAGGTGTTACAAATGGAATGACTTAATAAGTTCCCCCGCCCCCGTTCTTTTGCTCTTTCGTATGATTGTTTATGGTGCAAGAATGAAGTGTATCAATACACGAATAGTTTTCGGAATTTTGATAATTGATAATTATTTTGCTATATTCAGTAATAACTTAAACTTCCTAGACGCAATAATTTGTAGTTAAATTATATAATTTGTATGACAATGTCCAAGCGTAGTCGAGTTCATGATTATACCCCATCAACGATGAAAATCGTTCACAACACAATAAGGCCATTTAAAGGAAAGTCATAGGGAAGAAAAAAAACATCAGATTTTCAATAGGATTTTTTCATAGATCTCCCTGTAATCTTGATGAGAACTTCTCCTACACTTCGGATATTCATTGGTAATTGACGACTAATGGATGGTGGCACGCAGATGGTGATGACAACAGTTTGTGGTATCAATCCAAAGACTTGTTATATTCTTGTTGGGCTTGGATTGCCATTTTCTGTGTGAGATTTGCCATGCATGCTGAAACTGTGTAAATGATTGCGAATATAACCGATATTCTAAGGCTATTAGTAATTTATGTCTTCTGGTTGGTGTTGGTGTCATGGTTGGATTAATTAATCTTTTGAATATGTTTGCTGATATAATGTGGATTAAGAAGTTAGTTGAAATGATTTAGAATTACATTATTTTTCAAGGAATTTTATTCATTGAATGCTTCAATCAGCGATGATAGGTTAGGTAAGGTAAGATTTAAGTGGCAGTCTGCCATTAGACTCACTAAGACGTTTTCGTTCATTGTGATACCACAGGAACAGTAGGAGCAAGATGCCTTCAAGTTCCTACCGTTGAACCATCCAGATTGCTAAAAAGTCCAACAATTTGCGATTGTTCACATCCGCTAAATCAGACAGGCTCTCCAAGAAATGAGAACCTAACAACCAGTGCGGGACACACAAGGATGGTGTTCTATAGTGTATTCTTCTTCGATGTCCTCACAGATTCTACGTAGTAGCTACGGGCAACCTTCAGTCTGTCAGCATGCTTTCCGATTATTCAGTGACCTGTCCTGACGGATACAATGACTGAGACGTCTGTTCTAGCTAATGGCAGCAAATCGGTAGGCGTCTTCAAATCTAGATTAGGCTACATAGTTCTGGAATGCTCACAGCCCCCTCTTTATGACCATCTATCATTCGTTGTTCTTCGGGCCTGGTACTGAAAACTTAGCTTAGAGGCATAGCAACAGATTCCAGTTTCCCTGGAATGTGTAAAGTATTCCAACTCTCGCAAGCTTGTCCGCTTTATAATTTCCTGGGATATCTCTGTGGTCAGGCACTCAGAACAAGTCAATTTTGAACTTTTCAGCCACGTGGTTGAGAGATCTGCTACAGCGAGGGCGGTTTTTGTGTTCAGAAATACGTCCTCGAGGGATTTAATGGCTGCCTGGCTGTCTTAGAAGATATTTATGCCAATCGTCGTTATGAGATTATATTTTAGCCATTCCACCACTTCCTTATTTATAAGGATTTCTGCTTGATACACACTGCAGGGGTCGTGTAATCTTTTCGATATGACCAGTTCTAGATATTTACAGTACACTCCAAAGCCCACCTGGTCGTCTAGTTTGAAATCCTCCTAGAGAAGTCTATGTAACAGGGATATCGTAATTCCAATCGGTTCTATCAGGAATAGTGGTACAGTAATTTTTATCAAAAAGCGGCACAAGCAGTGTGTAATTCACACTACCAGAAACATCGGATATTGTATTAAGGATAACACAGAGTCCGTAGCCGCCACATGACCAAAGAGAAAGCCTCCTTAGCCTCACGGCAGCAGACGGCAGCAGAACGCAGACGCAGCAATTTGTCTAGCCATAATGTCCAGATGCATTAGATGTAGCATTAAATTCAGTGCATCAGTTGGTGTCGTCCTCAGTGCGGCTGTTATGAACAAACAAGCCATTCTTTGGATCCGGTTAAGTATTGATCAGTAGGTGGACTTTTGAAACGCCGTCCACCAGACCACAACACCATATAGCATTATAGGTCTGACAACTGCAGTATGCACCCAATGCATGACACGCGGTCTAAACCTCCAACATTTGCCATTGGATCTCCTGCAGATGTATACGACAAGAGTCGCCTCTTCAAAATGTTGAATTTGGAGATCAATTTCCTGTCCAGCAAAACATCCAGGTATTTTGCGCTTTCAGTTAATGGAACATTCTCCCTTCCCAGGGAGACAGGTGCCACTGTAGGTAACTTGCACGGATTTACGTCTAGACCACTTTCGTTAGCCCACTTTGCTGTTGCACGTAGCCCTTCCTAAAGTATATCTCTTAGAGTGCTGGAAAACTTCCCCTAACCGCAATAGCCACGTCATCATTGTTTTTGGCTATATTCTAAAGTAGAGGAGACAGTACATCTCCTTGAGGAGTTGCTCTGCTGACCCATCTTGTTAGAACCACAGATCCCAAGCCTGCCGTAATGCGTATTTTAATAAGTAAGTTATTAATAAACTTCCTTATGTTAGAATTGTTGCCTAGAAACTCCAACTCCTTTATGATTAACGTCGCATGTATGATGATATGAATATGAAGCAACCACCATTGTATATTTCTTGACAGCGACAGAACCCTTTATGAAGCCGACTAGGTCGTGAAGGGCTGTTTCAGTGGATTTGCCTTTACTATATGCATGCTGCTGCCGCGACAGGCGATCTTCAGGGATCTTTGCCCTGAGATATGTTTCTATCAACCTGCTTTCGGAATGAAAATGACTATCGTGTCCCTCCATCCCACAGGTATATATGTCATGCTGATAAAAGCAGAGTGTATCTCCCTAAGCCAAGTAACCAGTCTATCAGACACAGCTTGTAATTCAACAGGTGATACAATATCAGGGTCTGGCGACTTACAGGAATCGAAACTTCTTATCGCCCAACAAAGGTAATATCGAGTAACTCCTGCCTGTTCCTGGTAATAAAGGTTGATTTATTTCCTTTAATACAAATCGCCAGATTGGAACTTATATATTCAATAAGCAGCTCACCCCATTCGTTGACATAGGAACTTTCCCATATCTGGTGATGTGCTTTAGCATCACTTCCTACAATGGGGATCTTTTCCATGCATAGGCGGCTCCAACCAGCGACTTAAGGCTAGAAGGCGGCATCTCTGAATCGTAAGCCATATATAGGGAAGCTAGCCAGTAATGAGACTTATTTATTTCAAGACTGGCTGTTGCTGAATCTTCAGTGCTTAGCGACGAAAAAAGCAAAACATTTAGGCTACTCTTTGCAAGAATACAGGCTCTGTGTCTCACATTCCCCTTGAGTAGTTAAAATTCCGGAATTCTTAGTCCACGAACCATTTCTCCACACACCTATGGTTCCTGGATAAGAACCACGTCAAATACCTCTGTCATCAGGAGGGCCTTTAGTGCCGCCGAAGCGGCCTTACAATGGTGGACGTTTATCTGTAGAAACCGGGCCATAGCCAGGATTCAGAATTTTTACCACTTTGGCGTTAGCCTCGTCTTCTGATTCTGCCAGGATTTCACCCTCATAAGATTCGTTAGATTTTGTCATGATGAGCTTCCATACGCATCCAGAGACAGGTGAGAAAGTAGTGGAACCACTCTTCCTCAGGACACTGGACACTGGCGGTGTGGATGATTCTTTCATAGATGCTTCATTAGCTTTCGAAGAACTTTTTGGGTTCAGTTCTTTCGCGCTGGCGCACACCTTGAGCCCAGTCCAACCGGATGACCCACCCACACAGAGCTTGTTGAGTCCCGTTTCGATGCCTTCCCCTCCATTGGCGATCGTGGCAATGGGATTTTTCAGTCTCCTGCAATCCATCAGACTTCAGGGATGTGTTCGAAAGTTCCTTAGGCATTTATTCAGCAACAACTGCTGAGTCGTCTCCAGATTCCCCAAACCTACCGCTTCTATAGACCTTCAGCTTCAACTTGTTGAATCTGTAGGACCCAACTCCATCAGACTTGTTGAGGTCTGCGAGACAGCCGGAGTTTAGTACGAATACTGCATTTCTCTGATCACCATCAGCCTCATCGAATCTACCAATCGTCCAGTAGGTGGTTGAAAGATTGGGATTACATTCCCTAAGACTTCCAAGTATAGATTCAGGATCTGAGGGAATCCTTGATATCCAAGCGTATGCCATTGGTAGAGAAGCAATATCTTCCTTCTTGACTGAATCCAGTGCTGCGCCGGGCGAGATCTCAGCAATCTTTTTTAGGACGCAACGAGACATTTTAATTGAACGTTGACCCCCGAAGGCAATTAGTTTGTATCGGCCCCGATACTAGCCTGCATCGTCACAAACTGGAGAAGGAGCAGGAAATTCTGCAAGAACATTGGAGTATACTGATGATAGTTCATTGACTATGCCACTGCAATTATTCCTAGGTATGCAGCCCTGTTCTTCTTCCTTGTCGACAACTCCCATAACCAACCTGCCCCTTCTTCGACTATTGTTCGCCCTTATTCTTTTAGCCATGGTATGCCTTCCAGGTGACTGCAGCCTTTTGGCTGACTGCGGTCCAGTTTTCGAATCTAGACGTGTAGTCCTTGCGGAAGCCTGTGCAGCGAATCCCCGAGCCCAATTTTGGGAGTCCTTCTCCCTAACTGTCAGAGACTTAGGATCATTCCTACCGAGCCTCTTAAAAAACTTGAGAGATGCGCATTCTATTATACCAAACTCTTAGAGAGCGTGTTTTTTTTTGCCGTGGAAGACCGATGGCCTAGGCAAATTATAGGCATGCGAAAATAGATAGGTTCGGTCTTGTCCTTAAACTAGAACCAGTTGTCTTCGCCAAAAGAACCGGATGACCAGTCGTCTGTCGGCTAGTGGAGCCTGGAGTTGCAGCACCATCAGTCCAGGTTTCGGCTTCAGGCAGCATGCTCAGCTTGATGCCACCATCGCAGCTATTGAGTCGTTGAAGTCCTTTCTAAACCTACTCCCGGGCTCTAGATCTGCCATTCCAATGGAAACAGACGCAGATCATCAACCGCCTAATGGATGACACTATCGTAGCTATCCTTGAGTGACTTAAAATTTGTAAGTAATCACCTATTAAGAGTTACAGACAAATTCTTGCGGAAAAATATAACAAAACGTCCGCTTCACTCAGCGGTTTAAACAAGATGTCAGCAATGTCGACTCAAACTCATAGCCTGATTCGATTTAGCTGTCTGCCTAACTTTTGTTTATAGTTTTTAAAGAATTTCCATGCAAAATTTCGTCCAGTGTGGATTTCTTTAGACAGTTTTGTGATTAAGCCATAAGCGTAGGAAGGCATCTGAGGGTGGGCTAAACACCCCCAGAGAAGCATTAGCCCCCTCCCCCCCAGAATTATAAAAAATGTCAATGTTTTCAGCAAAATTTGCTCATTTCATTGCTATTCAAAGGGTTTTAGCCCACCAGAAAACTCTACTGACTTTGCTTATGGATTAAGCTCTAATAAATTTAGAGCTTTAGTTAATAATAGTTAGTTAGTAAATCATTTCTATGAAATATTTTCGAAATGTTAATGAACTCTTTATTCAAATTCTATCATACTATCAGAGTACCACATCCGGTTGTCTATGAGCTCAGCATTAAACGCACTAGGCCAACATATTACATTTTCATATCGCTAAGGTTATGTCTGGTCATCTGTGTATCGCTAATAATAGTTTTTCTCCTCACCACCGACCAGACTATGGAAACGAATGATAAGTTTTTGCCCCGTTTTACCATATTCCCCCATGACCAGCAGGCGTATTGGAATTACATTCACACATATCTGTTTTTAATTTATGCCGGTTACATTGTGGTCTCACAATTCTATGCCATGGATGCCATATTGGCCTATTTTATTAGTTTTGTTGCAGTGCAAGTTGAGATTTTACATGGAGATATGGCTCGTCTAATACCCGAATGTTATGCCGATTGGCCTAAGCATAATTCGAACGAGGCTACGGGGAATGCAGCGAAAAATGCACAATTGCAGGATATGCGACTGCATGAGATAGCTGCTCAACACACAGACATAATACGGTAAATAGGGGGGTAATGTGGGAATTAAATGAATTACTGAAATGTTTGCACAGTGGTAAAAATTGGAACATAAGAACAAAATAGAGCTATGGCGTAAAGTATAAAAACATATGATTTTGTTCGCCAACCCCCCATATAAGGGCTTCCTAATCGGAGGTACAGTGGTGTCCTTACTAGGTCGTTGGAGACAATTCCAGATGTCCGACCCATAGACATACAGAAGAAACGAGGCAGCCACTGCGGCTATGAGACTAAAGATGATGGGAGAGTGTATAGACCAATGAAAAATCTTTTTCTTCTAATTTTAAAGGTTCGACTCAAAGATAAGCAATCTTAATTTAAAGATTATCAATTTTCTAACTTTTCAAGGAAACTTTACCTTTCGTAAAATATATTTTACTTAATGATTTTTTATTTTAAATTGTAGGTTAATAGATCCCTAACGTTGCGTCTTGAAATTAAAGGCCAACATTTAAAATAGAGGGCACAATGTCATTAAAAGTTTGGAAATTGAGTTTGGGACAAAACAACAGTGTAACTAAGTTAAAGACTCAAACTAGCCATACAAATACGAGTGTTTTTAAATGGTTAAGATGCATACGATACCAGACTTTAACCTGGTTGAACGGGTAGAGATAACTCTTTAAAATTTTAATGGCTCGAGATGAATTGTTAACCAAAGGTGACAAACTTTGGAGTAACTTCTTAGTTCTAACCATTCAAAGACAGATTTTTTACAAGTTTTTTTTGATCCTATCCCACTGCGCTGGCGGCAGAGCTTCGCATTTGACTTCAGGTCCACATATACGAAGAAACATGTTATTTGGCACAGATGTAATGTCTTTGTCGCGTTTGAGGCGTTACCCTGTCTTATATCGAAATCGTGCAGGACGGTCTCTACTGACCTTCCCTTGACATGAGCATGTTGATTGATACTCTTCATCATGGCATTCAATACATGCCCTATAGTTTTGAGCAGAAAGGACCTAGGGCATACAGGTTTACAGGTCTTTGGTGCTGCATAGGTAGCCTTACAGGGTTTGGATATTTACACAACCCTTACCTTTTTGCCAGAACTTGGATATGAACACAACTCTTACACCTTGCTAGGTCTTCGGGGCATATAAAAGTCTTAGGTACGCTGTGAATATAGGGGCCAGATGAGCGCCCAAAGGTCTTAATGTACATATAGTATAAAACCATATAAAACCCAACCCTCGATGTGACCTTGTAATCTACTACATGCATACAAATAAAGTGTGTGGGATGTTTTAGGACAAACAAAATACTTTTACCACGAAGTTTTTTTGTTGTGATAATTGTGTAAAGTTTCTCTCCAACTTATCAAAACTCAAGCCATAAACATGTGTGTGTTTTTGAACATAGCTAACTTTGTTGATTGTAAACGCCTTAGCAACTTCGCCTACGGTAAAAGAACTTTTCTTTTATTGTAAAACCAAAACATGTTTGATTGCAAAAGTATTTTGTTAGCCGCAAATGATTATTTGTTTGCCGAACCTATACTTATTCTCTGGTGTGTATCCTACTGGAGAGAATGAGTGAGTTTTTTAGCTCATAGGTTAGAGATGGGCAAAAATACCCACAACATTGCACACTAATGTCAACATACACAGGAAAGTAGTCCCAAGCAAGGCCGTGTGCTTGTACGTAACTGCAATTGTCAATGGTATAGACACATTAGGTCTGGTCGCGTACTTTTCCAGTAAAAATTAGCCAATAAAAATTTTCAGGTTTTCAAACCAGCTGGTTTTCATAACAGTTGTTCGATGATAAAAATTGAAAAAAAAACCTCCAGTAAAAATTTGAACCGGCTGAACTTAGCACGCTTTTTCCTGGTTTTTACTAGTTCTTTTTTATACCCTCCACCATAAGATGGGGGGTATACTAATTTCGTCATTCTGTTTGTAACTACTCGAAATATTCGTCTGAGACCCCATAAAGTATATATATTCTTGATCGTCGTGACATTTTATGTCGATCTAGCCATGTCCGTCCGTCTGTCCGTCCGTCCGTCCGTCTTAATTATCAAACTCTCAAAATTGTGCTCGCACTCACGCGCTGTCCCGGTTATAGACCAAATCGGGAGAACGGTTTATATGGGAGCTTTATCCAAATCTGAACCGATATGGGCCATTTGCAACCTCCAGCGGCCTACATCAATATTAAGTATCTGGGCGAAATTTCAAGCGACTAGCTGTACGCGTTCGATCGCTATCGTGATTTCTACAGACGGACGGACATGGGGTCTTAGATGAATATTTCGAGATGTTACAAATGGAATGAGTATACCCCCTTCCTTTGGTGGTGGGTATAAAAAGAATATACTGTAGTTTTCGCTTATAGGCCACACCCATAGTTGCATAAAGTTTGGATAATAAGCGAAATTCAACAGTCAAGAGAATTCGTTTAAACGCCACTTTTGGCATATAACTGTTTTCACATATTGTCAGCAATATGTCTTTAAAAGGAATAATAAATATAAAACGTTTTCATTTTTTTATGAAAATATTTGCCTATTTTATTCACGTAAAGCAGAGTTCGCAGACCAATGAGATCCATTTTCAAGAAAGCAAAATTAATTAAATTATGTCTGGTCAAGTCGGGATATGGTCTTAAATTTTTTCAAGGATAAAGTTGTTTCAATTTATTTTCCGAGGAATATTTTCTTACATCTTCTACAGAGCCTTAAAAGTCTTTTGTGGACAATTCTTTCGTATCACTTTGTTTTGTATGTTGAGTTCCCCTTCTGCTGAAAAATTTTTTGTCATAAGAACACTTATGTCGTCCAAAAGAGTGTGGGTACTCTTTTTGACTTGTACTTACTCTACCACTGTGCATTGAACTCAACTTAAATGAGTGATTATGAAGTATGAATTTTATTGTTTTGCACATTTTCCTATTTTGTATGGCATTCGAAAAAAATTTATTTCATTCCCCATTTCTGTGAACTACAGAACGTCGGCACTTTTAATTCGCTTAGTAGGATTTCTGTTTGTTGTGGTAAGTAATTAAGGCAAATTTTCATTTGATTTGCAGTATTTATTTCCGGGCAAAAATGAAATGCGCTAATGGATTTATCTTTAAATATGCTAACATTTTTATCAATTAACAAACAAAGTAATCAAATAAAATAAATAAATATGCGAAAACTGTTATTTTTTCGGTCCAAAGGTTCAGAGTGAATCACAATATCAATATGTTCATTGATGAATTGAAAGCTATATAATTGTTGAGTTTCTATACCCATCACCAAAGGATGGTGGTATATTCAATTTGTCATTCCGTTTGCACCACATAGAAATATCCATTTCCGACCCTATAAAAAATTGCAAATTTTGCCCATGAACATTCCACAAAGGAACAAGGGCAAACTTCTCACCTATCAATGAGTGCAGTCCAATTCAAGTTCAAGCTCAATGATAAGGGGTCTCCTTTTTATAGCCGAGTCCGAACGGCGTGCCGCAGTGCGACACCTCTTTGGAGAGAAGTTTTACATGGCATAGTACCTCACAAATGGTTCCAGCATTAGGAGGGGAAAACCACCGCAGAGAATTTTTTCTGATGGTCTCACCAGGATTCGAACCCAAGCATTCAGCGTCATAGGCGGACATACTAACCTCCGCGCTATGGTGGCCTCCGACCCTATAAAGTATATATATTCTTGATCAGCGTAAAATCTAAGACCAACTAGCCATGTCTGTCCATCTGTCTGTGGAAATCACGCTGCAGTCTTAAGAAATAGAGATATTGAGCTGAAGCTATGCACAGATTTTTTCTTTGTCTATAAGCAGGTTAAGTTGGAAGATGGGCTATATCGGACAATATCTTGATATAGCCCCCATACAGACCGATCGGTCGAATTGGGGTGTTAGGCCCATAAACACGACATTTATTACCCGATTTTGCTGAAATTTCGGACAGTGAGTTGCGTTAGGTTACTCTATATCCTTTTACGATTTGGCTCAGATCGGTCTAGATTTGGATATAGCTACCATATAGACCGATATCTCGATTTAAGGTCTTGGGCTCATAAAAGGTGCATTTGTTATCCGATTTTGCTAAAATTCTGGACAGTGAGTTGTGTTCGGTCCTTCGACATCCTTCTTTAATTTGGCTCAGATCGGTCCAAATTTGGATATAGCTACCATATAGACCGATCTCTTGATTGAAGGTCTTGGGCCCATAAAAGGCGCATTTATTGTCCGATGTCGCCGAAATTTGGGACAGGGACTCATAAAAGGCGCATTTGTTATCCAATTTTGCTGAAATTTTGGACAGTGAGTTGTGTACCGCCCTTCGACATCCTTCTTCAATTTGGCTCAGATCGGTTCAAATTTGGATATAACTACCATATAGACCGATCTCTTGATTGAAGGTCTTGGGACCATAAAAGGCGCATTTATTGTCCGTTGTCGCCGAAATTTTGGGACAGGGAGTTGAATTACGTTCTTCGACAAATTTTTGCAATTTGACTCAGATCGGTCCAGATTTGGATATAGCTGCCATATAGACCGATCTCTCGATTTAAGGTCTTGGCCCCATAAATTCGTACCACGAAACCTACCAAATACTCCAATCACGACAATATGGGACTCAAATGAAAGGTATTTAAGATCAGAAAACGTATCTGACATCCAATTGTCAGTCCAAGTGTTAGGGGGACCAACCCCAACCCCCAGAACACTCCTGAATCGGACATTTTTATCGACCATGGCAATATGGGACTCAAATGAAAGGAATTTGCTAGTAGAATGCGAATGTGATATCCAAATTTGGGACCAAGTTTCTGGGGATCCACCCCGTCCCCAAAACAGCACCCAAACTCGACTTATTTACTCACCCTGGCAATATAGGGCTTAAATAAATATATTTGAGTGTAGAATACGAATCTGATATTCAGATGTGGGACCAAGTGTTTGGGAGGCCGCCCATACCCGAGAACATCCCCCAAAGAGGATAAATTTACGATCATTGCAATATGGGGCTCAAATGAAAGGTCTATGGATGTAAAGTACGAATCTGATATCAATATTCGGGAAAAGTATCTATGGGGCCACCCCACCCCCATAACACCACCCAAATAGGAAGTATTTGCTGACCACTGCAATATGAGGCTCGAATAAAAGGTATTTTAGAGTAGAACGCGAATCTGATATATATTTAGTTTAAAGCCAAGTCATCAAAATACTCCTCAGAACGGTAATGTTTGACGACTATGAAAAAATGGAGCTCAAATGAAAGGTATTTGGGAGTAGGCCATGAATCTGATGTCAACATTCGGGACCAACTGTTTAGGTGACGTCCCACCACCATAACAACCCCCAAATAGGACAGTGGACACTCAAGACAGTGGAGCTCGATATTCATAGTTTTTAGGGCCCATACTCAAACCGGATATATTTGCTGGCTTTTGCAATAAGCGGTTTAAATGAATGGTATTTGAGATTAGAAAACGAATTTGATATCCAATTTTGAGGCCAATGGTGATATGGGGTTCAAATAAATGCTATATGTATAAATGAGAATGGAGTACGTTGCTAATATATTTTTAGGGCTTAGTGTTTGGGGGCCCACCCCAATCCCCAAAACACCACTAAATCGGGCATATTTAACGACCATGACAATGTGGGGCTTAAATGAAAGGTATTGGGGGTAGAGCAAGAATTGATACCCACTTTCGGGAGCAAGTTTCTTTGGGAAAAGGGCCCCATCGCAATATGGGCTCAAATTAAAGTATTTGGTATTCCCTAAAACACACCCCATGCCAATATGTGGCTCAAATGAAAGGTATTTAAGATTAGAAAACGAATTTGATAACAAATTTTGGGGTCATGTGTTTGGGGGACGCCTCATCCTGTAAACTCCCCTTACACCAATGACAATATGGGGTTTAAATAAGTGGTATTTGAGAGAAGCGCACGATGCTGATATTTTTTAGGGCCAAGTGTCTGGGGGACCATCTCAACCCCGAAAACACCCCTAAATCAGACATCATGAGAATATCGGGCAGAAAAAGTCCTTCAAGAATAGAGTACACCTTACATCCAAACTTAACCGATAAAGATCATATGGGATTCACATAAAAGCACTTATATTGTTAAACTGTTAGTCAAGCGATATACTATTTCCGTAGCATGGTATTTCACTAAAAATTCTTTAATTGTCGATAATAAATATTCAAAGGAAAAATTTGTTCCATAAAAGTTAAAAGAAGGCGCAGAGGAACGGGGCCGGGTCAGCTAGTATTTCTATAAAGCTGCTATGGGGGCATAAATTATGCATTTTTCACCCGAGGTGGTGGGTATCCAAAGTTCGGCCCGGCCGAACTTACGGCCTTTTGACTTGTTTCGAAAACTTTGCTATAAGTGATGGCTTCCCTAGTATAGTAACCCTTATATATATATTTGTAAAACTAAATATAGTAATTTATTTCTTAATATCTGAATCAAACTTCGAAAACTCCTCGCAGACTACAAACAACCTCTACCCTTTTCTTACAACTCTAGCACTTCTAATTTCCTTCTTTTTTCTTTCAATGCTAATTGAAAAAAAGTTCACTTGGAGAGTTCTTGCGGTTTCTAATGTTTTTCTTGGCGGTCACTGGACAACTCATGTGGTCTGCGATATGGGCAATTTACTCGAAACACAAGTAAGTTTTATTATTACTTTTCAACTTATATTGTAAATAATTATATGGAAGAAATATTTCACAAGCAGTAGACCTAATGCATGTATGTTTATTGATTTGTTTTTGACTTTCAGTCAACCAACACGGCCCTTTATTTATTCAATTGTAATTGGGAAGGTGGCCAAATATCTTAGAATTCCCCTCGCTTGTTGAGCCGGAGAATATGAAATTGGAACGCTTGAATAACAAAATACCTTTGTGGAAATTAATCCATTACTACCCGGCCAATCGAGACTTTTAATGATAATGCGTAGCTATCGGCCCACCCAATTGACTGCCCTTAAGTGCACCATTTTATCTTTGGAAAGTTTAAAAGGGGGGAAGTATGTGTGTATGTGGGGAGCAATAATTTTCAATATCATACAGCGGAATATACAAATTGTTCATTTCCTAAAAAAACAAGAAGGTAACGGGACAGGCTAATTTGCATCTTAAGGTCAGTCCCACGCATTCACAAGAAACGTTATAATGTTGTCGGTTCCACCCTTTCGGTGTTTTGTTTTCTATTAATGAAATCCTTTTTCATTTGCAGGTAACTTCAACGTCATTGTCTTATTTTGCTCTATAAAATTCAGGGATGCGGAGCGGAGCAGAACAGGCCTAATGTTGTCGGAGCTGGAGCGAAATTTTTAGAATCCGGAGAGGAGCGGTTTCAAATCTCAAAATATCCTTTGCTCCTAAAAAATAAAAAAATTATAAATGCATATATTTTGGTTAACAAACTTGTTATTTTGGCGAATGAGAAAGAAAAAGATCAAGCAACAATCTTTTTTAATACCACAACCAGAGGACGAGGGGTATATTCATTTTGTTTTTCCGTTTGCAGCATATCGAAATATTGATTTTTGACCCTATAAAGTATATACATTCTTGATCGTCGTAAAAAGACGACCTTGCCTTGACGGTCTGTCCGTCCGTCCGTCTGTTGAAATCACCCTACAGTCTTTAAAAATAAAGATAATGAGTTGCAAATTTGCACAGATTAGTTCGATGATGGGCTATATCGGACTGGGTCTAAGTACTTGGGGGACCGCCCCAGCCACAAAACCTCTTTAAATAGGTTTATTTGACGATTATTACAATATGGGACTCAAATGAAAGGTTTTTGGTAGTAGATTAAGAATATGGTCAGGAAGTAGGAATAGGCTTTATAATTTATTGATAACGGAAGGGAGCGGATCCTCCACCGTTACCCCAAAACACCACCCAAAATCAAAAGTGGACCGATAAGAACAATATGGGTATCAAATGAAAAATATGCGGGAGTTGATAAAGAATCTGCCATGCAAATTCATGTCGAAGTATAGAGGATCACCCCACCCCCACTCAACCGCCCAAAGTGGGCACATTAGCTAATCATGGTCGGTTCGTTTGTTCTGTATAGACTGAAAAACGGCAGATCCGATTTTCTCGAAATTTTCGTATATTTTGTAGGTTGGTCTGGAAGAATATATAGGCTATATAATTTTTCGGTATCGGAAGGGGGACGGACGCTCCTCCATATGCTAAAACTACAACCCAAAATCAAAAGTGGACCGATCGGGACAATATAGGTATCAAATAAAAGGTATTGCAGCGTAGAATACGAATATGGTATTAAAATTTGAGTTTAAGCACCCATCGGGCCGCTCCAATTTCAAAATTCCCAAACAGCCATATTGGACGTTCATTTCAATATGAAAGGTATTCGGGGGTAGATTTCGAATCTGTCATACAAAATCAAATCGAAGTATAGGGGGTCACGCCAATCCTCAAAAACGTCTAAATGGCCCATTATGACTATATGATACTTGGCTGAACCGATTTTGTCTGAAAGGAAACATAGGTTAGATATCGGGTGGAGACGGATCCTCCCCTTACCCCAAAAACGCCACCCATATCCGAAATTGGTCCGATGGGCACAATAAAGCTATCAAATGAAAGGTATTGGAGACCAGAAAATGAAAATGTTATTAAAATTTGGGTCCAAGTACCCAGCGGGGCCCCCCAAACCCAAAACTCCTCTAAACAGATATATTCGAAGTTCATGTCAATATGGAACTCAAATGAAAAGTATTAGGCTGTAGATTACAAATATGGCATAAAACATAAGACCCAAGTAATGGATCCCCCAAATGGGCATATTAGCCGACCATGGCCATTATACCGATCTCCCCATTTACGGTCTTGAACCCACATAAGGACCAACTATTTTCCTGAATCATGGAACAATGAGCAGCGTTAGACTCTCGACGTCCATGTGGGGTTCGGCATAAATCGGACCTTATTTCGACCGGCTGAAATTCACATCGTTTTACTTGTTTATATACCCTCCACCATAAGATGGGGGTATACTAATCCAGTCATTCCGTTTGTAACATCTCGAAATATTGCTCTGGGACACCATAAAGTATATAAGTTCTTGATCGTCTCAAAATTCTGATTCGAACTAGCCATGTCCTTCCGTCTGTCGAAATCACCATAGAGGTCGAACGCGTAGAGCTAGCCGCTTGAAATTTTGCACAAATTCTAAATATTGATGTAGGTCATTGAGGATTGCAAATGGACCATATCGGTTAAGATTTGGATATAGCTCCCATATAAACTGATTTCCCGATTTGACTTCTTGAGCCCCTGGAAGCCCCAAGTACGGTCCAAATAGATCTATAGCCTGATATAGCTCTCATATAAACCGATCTATTGGAAGGCCCAAGTACGGTCCAAATCAGTCTATAGCCTGATGTAGCTCTCATATAAACCGATCTCCCGATTTGACTTCTTGAGCCCTTACAGGCCGCAATTTTGGTCCGATTTGGCTGAAATTGAGCATGAGGTGTTTTGTTATGACTTTCAACAACTGTGCCAAGTACGCTCCAAATTGGTCTATAACCCATATAAACCGATCTCCCGATGTGACTTCTTGAGCCCTTACAGATATGATAGAATGATAGATGGTCACAAAGAGGGGGCTATGGACATTCCAAAACTATGTGGCCTAATCTAGATCTGAAGAGGTCTACCGCTTTGCTGTCACTGGCTAGAACAGACGTCTCAGTCATCGTGTCCATCATGACAGGTCACTGTCTAATCGAAAAACAAGCTGACAGACTGATGGTTGTCAGTAACGACTTTTGCAGAAGCTGTGTTGACATTGAAGAAGAAGAGACTATAGAACACCTTCTGTGTGTGTCCCGAAGCAGTTCCACTTTAGGTTCTCATTTCTTTGAGAACCTGTCTGATTTAGCTGATGTGAACATTCGCAAGTTGTTGAGATTTTTAAAGCGATCTGGATGGGTCAACGGAAGGAACTATTATAGAAAGTATCTTCCTGCTTCTGTTCATGTAGTATGACAATGGAAGAAAACGTGTGAGTGAGTCTGATAGCAGACTGCACCTTAAACCTAACCTATCCTATATATGGGAGCTATATCTAAATCTGGATCAATTTTTAAGACATTTTGCGTACGTATTAGGAAATCAAATAAAACATCTCAACCAAAATTTTTAAAGGTCGGACCAAAATTTTGGCACTGCAGCCTTGAAAGGCCATAGCAGATGAAAGTTATATATGGAGCTATATATTTGAAACGATTTTGATAAAAATCAATAGCATTTGTCTTTGAACTTGTTCAAAATTTCGTGACAATTGCGACTGTACCTTGGTCACAAGAATACGTGGATGACAGACAGATGGTCAGTAAGTGATTCTAAGATTCAGTAATTGATTCTAAGTCGATCGGTATGCTTATCGATGGGTCTAGCTCTTCTCCTTCAAACAGTTGCAAACAAATGCACAAAGTTATAATACCCTGTACCCTGTATTTCAAATTACAAGGCAATTCCTAAGACCATAGCTTAGTCCAGGTAGGGGAGCTCTTAGCGGCCAAGCATTACTAAACATGTGCGGCATAATTGTTTGTAGCCAAAGTAAATTTGAACATAAATGAGTGTCATTTATTGAAATGTCTTATTTCATGCGCATTATGTTTTCCGTGGTATATGTTTATTGACACTTTTTAAAACTTAATATAAAATTAAAGTAGAACAGAGCCAACAAATATTATCTTAAAAATTCATTAAAGTTTTATAACTAATAAAGTTTGTGAAAGAAAACTTTTTTAAATATAAATAAATTCATGAAATTTAAAATTAACCAAAAAACGCCAAGCTTCTATGAACTCATATGAATGAACCATAATCATTAGTAAAGTCATTCGTTCGAAGCAATAGACGTTAAAAGCAGAAGAAAAATCAATTTTGGAATGGAAATTTTCTATGAACCATTTTGTAAATATGATGAAAATTTTGGTTGGCCCTTAAATTTCCATGTCTTCATGAAAGTCAACGGTTGCTGGCCCACAAATGACGATGGCCCTCGGTTCAAGAATAATTTGTATAGATTTTGGTTTGTGTTTGTCATTGTGAGTTTGTCGTTTGTGATGTATGGTGAAACTATGTTTATTGTGAACAACATCGATGATATCACCCGTGCCGTTGAGTGCATGTGCACTTTAATGATTGGAGTTACGGTATGGCTTCGAATGGTTTTCATACGCATCAATATGGGCAAATATCGGAGAATTATGAAAAGCTTTACCGCTAGAATTTGGATTAATGAGTAAGTTTACATTTTGAGTGTTGTAAGTGGCAGAAAAGAATTAAATTTAAATCGATTTCCAACAAAGACGTTGTGCTGTGGTTCCAAAATACTCAAATACAGAAAAATCCGAAAGTGTATCTGTTTTCTTAAGGACACCTTACTAATGTTTTTAGGTGAGTTTGTTTGGTTTTTAGTTCAACTTGTGAGTGTGAAGATAATGTACGTACGGTTTGCATATTCAACTTCTTCCAAGTGGGATACGAATTTAGCTCTAGACAAAAACTAATCCCAATTGAATGATTGTTTCATATGGACCCTTCGGGCTCATAATTGGGGGAATTTTTTTCGTCGTCGTCTTTAGCTTGAGAATGTCCAAAACTCACTAGTCCTGATCCCCGATGTACTCTCCCAACAAGACGGTGGTAAGAAGTCTGATCCACATGGAAGGTGGAAATGCGTCTATTATTTTAGAACTCGCAGAGGTATGTTTCCGAAATTTGACAAGGGCAAAGCTTAAGTATTTCCGTGTGGAGTTCCATTCTACTTCTCTCATCGGACTCCTCCCCAGGTGGTGGATTGGGGAGAGCTCATCCGATATAGAATATGCGGGGCGAACAAACAAGTTAGCGCAAGCAGGGAGTGTCCCACTTGCACGGATGGGTTCCTGTAATAGGTTTGGCAGAGGATGAGTCAAAGGAAATTGCCAACGGTGGTGCTTCCAGATCTTCAGAAGATTCACCTTCAAGAAAGCCCGGCCTAGTGGGTCGCTGGGAGCTTCAGCACGATAATAGAAACATCAACAAGAAATAATGGAATTGACAACCTCCTGATGACAAGCCATGGATAACACGATTTATTATTGGAACAACAAACAAAATTTAGTTTTGGAACATGGAACGTCAGAACTCTCTCAGAGGCATCGCGATTTTACCAGAACGAGATGTCAAACTACAACCCAGAAATCCTCCTTTTAATTGAAGTACGATGGCCGAAATCCTTGAAATATGGATTTTCAAGGCTACCACTTCATTTTTTCAAGCAATGAAATCCACCGAATAAATGGGGTCAGTCTTTTACTGTCGCCGAAAGCAAAGCGAGCTATTCAATCAAACAATGTTATATCTGAAAGTATCATTACGGCAAGATTTAATTCAAAATTCTGCAAAATATCCATCGTACAATGCTCCGTGCCAACCGAACCCGATGAAGACGAAATAATGGATCAATTCCATTCCCAACTCAACTCAGTGACACACTCTCTACCAAAAGGAGGCAATAAACTTGTTATGGGAGATTTCGATGCCAAGGTGGGCAATAACAACAATAATCTGTAATTAATCATGGGAATGCAAGGACTTGGCTATTCCTGGAATGACAGATTGGTTGATTTCTTTGTAAGAAACAGGCTTTCTATAGGAGGTACAAAATTCCCCCATAAAAAAATATACACAAATATACTTGGGAATCACAGATGGAAACAGCCGTAATCAAATCGACCAAGAACTTATCTGCAAACTCTTTCTGGGTTTGCTGATGGCTAGGTTGATAGGCTAAAACTAGACGAGGAGCCGACATCGATAGTGAAAACATGCTCTAAATCTACGACCAGCCGCCGTGAAAGACTCAAACAAAAAGCACAAAGTTCAACCTCTTAAACCTAAAAGACCCCGAAACAGCGCGCGAATACAAGTACTGCACCACTATTCCTGATAGAACAGATTCGAACTACAATATCCCTGGTAATAGAAGGTACATAGACTTCTATAGGGATGGTGGGCTTTGGAGTGTACTCTTAAGATGTAAAACTGGTATCGAAAAGGTTAACTACCACTGCAGCGTGTATCAAGCGGAAATCCTTGCAATTAAGGAAGTGGTGGAATGGCTAAGATATAATGTCATTACGACGATTGGCATAAATATCTTCTCAGACAGCCCGGCAGCCACTAAATCCCAGTAGAACGTATTTCTGAACACAAAAAACCGTCCTCGGATGTCGCAGATCTCTCAACGAGATGGCTAAATAGTTCAAAATTCACCTTTTCTGGGTGTAAAGCGGACGAGCTTGTGAGACTAGGAACTTCCCTACACATTTCAGGGATACCGCCATCTCTGGGTATGCATCTAGCGACATACAAGCTAAGTTTTCAGGAACCGGTCCGAAGGGCAACGAATGATAGATGATCAAAAAAAGGGGGCTGTGAGCATTCCAAAACTATGTGGCCTAATCTAGACTTAAAGAGCTCTACTGCTTTCCTGGCTAGAACAGACGTCTGAGTCATTGTGTCCGTCATGACAGGTCACTGCCTAGTCGGAAAACATGCTGACAGACTGAAGGTTGCCAGCAACGACTATTGCAGAAGCTGTGAGGACATCGAAGAAGAAGAAGAAACTATAGAACACCTTCTGTGTGTGTGTTTTCCGCACTAGTAGTCAAAAGGAGTTCCAAATCTCATTTCTTTGAGTTCCTGTCTTATTTAGCGAATGTGAATAATCACAAGTTATTGGACTTTTTCAAGCGATCTGGATGGTTCAGCGGTAGGAACTAGAAGGCAACATTCTTCTTCTGTTCCTGTGGCATCACAATGAACGAAAATATCTAAGTGAGTCTGATGGCAGACTGTCACTTAAACCTAACCTACCATAACCTTACCTGCAAGTCAACATTAATGGAGAAGTGGCGAAATAGCACCCATACATGGGCCGATATAACAGCAGCATGTACGGTGACTGCCACCTCTATCATAGGCATTGCTCGACGATCCCAAAACTCCATGGATAAGCAACGAAAATACAGTGGAAATAAAACACCGGAAACGTCTACCCAACGCTCTGCTATGGGCAAAATCAAGTGTAAGCAAAATCCCGGCCAGAACTGAATATTGCGCCTTCGCCTCGCTGGTCAAACGCTTAGTTCGCAGATATAAGCGAAAATATTCTAATATGCTCGCAGAGCACGTCGAAAATGCAGCTAATATTGGAAACATGCTTGGTGTCTACGAGTCAGTAAAACAAATGAGCGGCAACAATATAAGCCCATTGGCTATAATAAAAGATGAGGACAGATCGGACTTAGCAACACCCAAACAGCAATTAAAGAGATGGCGCGGTTTCTTCAACTTCCAAAGGACCAGCAATCGAGGACGTAAGCTAAGACCTTCGTAATCCCCCTAAGCACCGAAACTCACGCAAGGATATATCTGCGGCCCCACCCACCTGCAAAGAAATTGAGGTCTTCCTGGTCTCACTCAAAAACGTCAAATCAGCCGGCCCTGATATACCCGCTGAACTGTTGCAGATGAGGCATACCCAATAGCTCTAGCGATCGCCCCAATAATCAGGGAGACCTGCGCTACAAACGCAGAATGGAAGGAGGGGATCATGGTCATCCCATCCCAAAGAAGGGTGACCTCACCTAGTGTATGAACTGGAGAGAGATAACATTGCTAAATGCAATAAATAAAGTGAAGGCGAGTCTTCTTCTGCAGCGTATTTCGTCTGCAGTTAACAGCATTTTGAGGAAGGAACAGGCAGGTTTTTAGCAAGGACGTTCTTATGCCAACCACATTAACTCCCTGTGCATAATTATTGAACAGTCTGCAAAACTTCATACACACCTATACTTTTTATTCATGGACTTCAAGAATGCTTTTGACACAGTCTCGCGAAGTTGAATGTGGAGCACGCTGTTGAAAAAGGGCATCGCTGAAAAAATCGTGACGCTAATTAGGGAGCTTCGTAGGAATGCTGAAGTTTCAGTCACATTAACAATAACCCGGTCGTCTAGTTTTTTGTGATAACAAATCAAAGACAAGAAATAATAACAACAATACCACGCCTCAGTCACATCAACTTCACCCGTTTAAAAATGCAGCCGAAACTATACAACAATAAACCATCCATCGCTACCTGCGCCTAGGCAGAGCGTCAGCACTCGCGAATCGTTGGTTTTTTTTCACCACACATAGGGCTTTTATGTCTTCCTGCTTGTGGTGTATTCGTTGCCTCTTTCCTGCTTCGTGTGCAGTGGTTGACGCTCTTGTTCTCTTGCCGCTGTCATCTCGCTGTTTAAGGCATAACACTAAACAATAGGGGTATTCACGGCGACAAGAGAACAGGTTTAAATACACTGATAACGTTTAATATTTCTGATTGGCACAATGTTTGGTGAGTTTAGAATACATTTTGTCAACATACGAGGGTTACGTTGTAACTTTTTCGTGGTATATTCCCATGTTCATTATGATCGACCTGATGTCCTAGCTGAGTGTTCTGATCCACAGGATTTTCACATTCCAGGGTATCAAACTCTATCTCTTTTCATCCCCCACAGAGGCCTTGTGCTATATGTACGCAATGATATAGTCTTCCATAGGCAGCAACATTTGGACACACAAAATCCCGAGTTTAATTACTTTTGGGTTATATTTAAGATTGGAACACACGTACTTTATATCGGATTTATATATAGAAGTCCAAACTTGAAACGAGAGGTTTCCTAAAGCGGCTTTGACTCCCTTTCTTACTCAATTACTACAATCTTAGAGGATATTCCGGACAGTGAAATCGTTGTTGCTAGCGATTTCAATGTCCATAATTCCTCTTGACTTTCCCATTCGGAACATACGACTCCGGGGGGTCAATACGCCGAGCTATTCGCCGCGCAGAATGGCCTGGTGCAACTAGTGAATGAACCGACACACATTTCATGTGTCGAAGGGTACCAATATAACACTCTTGACTTATTTTAAACTTCGCACCCTGAGAAGTTTGAAGTTAATATCCTTGTGCCTCTTGGTAATTCCGATCACTTCACCATTTCAGCGTATTCTGCTTTTCGCTCCGCCTCTTCCCCAGAAGCGACCAATTTTTGTGTATGAAAGAGCACGTTGGACTGAGCTCAACGAATTTTTCCAGCATTATAATTGGAAACTTTGTTTTGTAAACGGTGACGTAAATGCTGCTGCCGAAATGGTGCAGGAACTAATAATAATGGGAATGAGATCGTTCATTCCGACTAAGAATTTATCGGTTAATTCAAAAGATAAAATTTGGTTTAACCGGGCATGCAGAAATCAAAAGAGGATGCATTTAGGACTTGGCGTCTGATCAAAAGTGCCAATACCGAAATGCTGCGCAAAAAGGGCAAGAACTTCGTGTGGCAGAGTACTTAGACACGAAAATTTTCTTTACGAACAGAGCCTTCGTGCCAAAGTTATTGCTTCACCGACGGGAAGCAAGAGCTTTTGGTCATTCGTTAAAAGAGTAAAGGGCAACCCATCGCCAATCCCAACTCTTGTTAAGGATGATCAGGTATTCACTGACCCGGTTGATAAGGCTAATCTAATGGCTGAAATGTTTGCAGGAAATTCTTCTTGGCCGTTCAGCAATCAAGCACTCCCCGTGATTGATAGTGTTCATAGTTCGATGCCTCAGATATTCTTTAGAACACGTAAAGTTAAAAGGGTCCTTTCGGATCTCGACGTAAATAAACCTCCGGGCCCGAAAGGTATATCAACACTTGTCCTTTGTAAGTATTCTTCGAAGCTGGCTCGTCCACTAGACAATCTTTTCAAATTGTTAACCGTGCGGGGGTTTTCCCGGCGCGTTGGAAGGTTGCGAACGTTCAGCCCATCCCCAAAAAAGTTGAGGCGAACAACCCAGTGAAATACCGGCCAATGGCGATATGCTCCGCGCTCTCCAAGGTTATGGAGAGTGTGGTTTACCATCATCTTGTCAGATACTTAGAGTCCTATGGCCTTCTTAGCGTCCTATGGCCTGGGTTCCGCAGAAATCGCTCGACGGGAGACCTAATGTCATTTTTCTCGGAACGATGCAGTAGCTCTATGCACCAGTTTGGTGAGAGTAAGGTCGTGGCTCTGGATATCTCCAAGGCATTTGAAAGGGTCTGGCACGGGGCACTTTTATCAAAGCTTGTCGCTTTTGGAGTCGGTAATGGCTTCGATCGATTTATATCGAGCTTTCTTATTTTCATTGACGATCTATTGGGTCAGACTTCGAATCTATTCATTCATATTCACTCGACCATAGGCCCAGTCCTCAAGAAATTGTGGACAGAAAGGGCCTTATAATAGATGAGACGCTCTCCCAGGATTTGTTAGCAATTTCCGAGTGGGATAGAATGAACAGAGTAGACTTTAACGCTCAGAAGACGTAGTGCTGTTTCTTGTCTCACAAGCCATTCACTGACCCCCTACAATAGTCGATATCTATCGACGGTATAGATATTGATCAGTCAGATTCTCTTGATGTTCTGGGCATGAAGATACAATGTGATGTCCGTTGATCAAAACACGTATTCAAAGTGTCAAAAGAAGCATTCAAGTGTTTAGGCTTTCTTAAGCGGTGCAAGAAATATTTCACCTCTTCTGATCTACTCAATATCTATACTACCTACATCAGGCCGAGGTTGGAATATAACTCTCATATATGGGCAGGAGCTCCAAAATTATCCTCGAAGCTACTTGTCAGGTTTTAACGGAGAGCAAGGGTGTTGATGGGGGACAGTAGAGTATCCAACTCCATTGCTTCTCTTGAACATCGTCGGAATGTGGGTAGCGTTGTATTGCTCTATCGTTATTTTCATGGCGTATGCTCCAGAGATAATCGTCTTCTTATTCCTCGCGTTAGGATGTTCACCAGGAATACAAGACTTGCCAGGAATTCACACCCTTTTGTAATTGATTGGCCAGTCGACCGAACCATGCATTACCGAAAAAATTCATTTTTCGCCCGAACCATTCGTATGTGGAATCGACTTCCGGCTAATGTCTTTCCGACATTGACGTTCAGAGATTTGAGACGAATATCAATAAACACTACTGCGTGTTGGTTACGTGAGAAAAATATCATTGAAGATGTTGACAACTTCTCCTATCTTGGCAGCAAAATAACAAAGGAAGGAGGATCAGAGGCAGACATACGTGTATGTATCAACAAGGCTAGAAGCGCCTTTCTTAAAGTCAACAAAGTTTGGAGATACAACGTCATCTCATATAATAGAAAAGTCAGGATCTTCAACAGTAGTCATCATCATCTATTTTGTTATATGGTTGTACAACTTGGTGCTTGATTTGTCTACCCATGAGGTTTAAGATTTCAAAAATCGCTGCCTACGACAAATACTTCGAATTTTCTGGCCAAACCGTATTTCAAATGAAGAGTTGCAAATAAGAACAAACCTTTCCCCCGTCGATGTAGAAATCCGGAAGAGAAAATTATCTTGGTTGGGTCATATCCTACGCCGACCACGCGACGATATAGCGAGAAATGTCCTAGAGTGGAAACCGCAAGAACAGTAAAAGAGGTGACGGCTGAAAAACACATGGATACGCTGTACAAAAAGAGAGTTGGAGTCAACCCATATATCGTGGAATAAAGGCAAGGCTTTGGTCAATGATAGAGCTCGATGGAAAGAGCTTGTTAATGCTATATATTCACACTAAACAGTTTACTATTGGCCATATTTTATTGTAAGAGCAAAAATTTCCCCGTGGATTGTAGAAATCCGGAAGACAAAATGGACTTGGTTGGGTCATATCCTACGCCGACCACGCGATGATATAGCGAGAAATGTCCTAGAGTGGAAACCGCCCGAAAAACACATGGATGCACTGTACAAAAAGAGAGTTGCAATCAACCCATATATCGTGGAATCAAGCCAAGGCTTTAGCCAATGATAGAGCTCGATGGAGAGTGCTTGTTAATGCCCTATATTCACACAGAACAGTTTAACGTTGGCCATATTTTATTGTAATACAATATATTGCATTATACACGAGATTGAAAATCGGACACGAAATATATTTGAGACCCTATACTTATCCCAAGGTGATCTTGAACAGCCAGCAAGTAGACCAATCTTGAACAACCATCAAGTAGGCCAAAGAAGGGTTTATTCTTTCATATGTTTTATTAAATATTTTTTACTTTGTAGGACGCCAAAGCACATATTGAATGCAAACCTTTTCTTTCTTCCTCGCAGACACACTCATCCACTAATCTATGCACGCTGCATGAAGCGTACTGTGCCCACGTACTATCTTTCAATTTCGCTTTGGACCGTTTTGGCCATCTATTGCATTCTACCAATTGCTGTGATTCTAACGTCCGAAGAGAAGATGCTATTGCCAAACAAAGCCATGCCCTACCACATGGTATTTCCATATGATGAACAAAAACCCTTTATCTACATTGTGACCTATATCACGTCAATGTATGGTGGATTCATCACCGTTAGTCTATTCTATGCAACCGATGCAACATTGGCCATATTCATCAGTTTTTTATGTGGTCAATTTGAAATATTACATGGAAGAATTTCCAGATTAGTACCCGAATGTCATGCTGAGTATTTGAAGCGATACGATAATGCAAATGCATCGGTGGAAAAATTGCAGGATATGTATACGAAACGTTTGCATGAGTTGACCGCATTCCATGAGGATTTGATAAGGAAAGTAGAAATGAATTTTCTGAACTTTTGGTGTCTAGTTCAAAATTTGTTTAATAACAACTATTTTTATAGATTTTGCAGAGAGTTGGAGAATTTTTTTTCGTTTCAACTATTGGTGAATGTATTGACTTCCACATTTCAGATTTGCTCCAACATGTTTCAGTTTTTGGTTGTAAGTACTTCCCTTGGATATTTTTTTGTGTGCGTGTGTGTGTCTAAAAATTGTTAATATAAAGTAAAATTAATCAATATAATTGCACTTACCTGCACAAAAGCTGTTTTTTGTCCTGAAAATGAAACGATTTTTTAAAATTAATTAAATGTTAAAGCAAGTTTTTAGAGGAAATATTTTATAGAAAATTATAGTATGACAATTCTTTTAAATAATCAAGTTTGGTCAATTTTCGCGAATATTCCCTAACAAATTAACGATGAATTTTCCAAATGCTTCAAGAAACTGTAAAGAATTAAATCATTTTACTATTTTTATACAATGGCTTATGAAAAGTTGTGCAACCACTAAATGAGCATGGTGGAGGGTATACCACCATAGAATGGGGGTATACTAATTTCGTCATTCTGTTTGTAACACCTCGAAATATGCGTCTGAGACCCCACCAAGTACATATATTCTTGATCGTCATGTCATTTTAAGTCGATCTAGCCATATCCTCCCGTCTGTCCGTCCGTCCGCCCATCTGTCTGTCTGACGAAAGCTCGCTTACATTCTAAGGAGTTAAGCTAGCTGATTCGGCACAAATTATTTTTATTAGTGTGGGTCGATTGTAAATGGGCCAAATCGGTCCGTGTTTTGATAAAGCTGCCATATAAACCGATCTTGAACGGACATTGATAAAATGTCCGTTGTTCCAGGCAGTGTGGATCAACCTACCTGAGCTGCCTTTTGATAAAAAGTACTGCACAACTTTACCTGTGTATCAAGCGGAGATCTTTGCAATTTTGGAAGTAATGTCATAACGACGAATGGCATAAATGTCTTCTCAGACAGCCAGGCAGCCATTAAATCCCTGGAGGACGTATTTCTGAACACAAAAACAGGCCTCTACTGTCGCAGGTCTTTTAACGAGATGGCTGAACAGTTCAAAATTCAGCTGTTCTGGGTGCCGGGCCACGGAGATATCTCAGGGAATTGTAAAGCGGATGAGCTTGCGACTCTAGGAACTACCTTACACATTCCAGGGAAACTGGAATCTGTGGGTATGCCTCTAGCGACAAGTAAGCTAGTTTTCAGGACCAGTCACGAATGATAGATGGTCATAAGGAGGGGCCTGTGAGCATTCCAAAAATCTAGACTTAAAGAGGTCTACCGCTATGCTGTCACTGGCTAGAACAGATGTCTCAGTACTTCATAACGTCTAATCGAAAAACATGATGACAGAGTGAAGATTGCAAGTAACGACTTCCGCAGAAGCGGTGAGACGTCAAAGTAGAAGAGACTGCTATGTGTCTGGCCCGCATGTGCGAAAGTTTCCCAGAATCTAAGAGATGTACTTCAGGAATCTCTGCGTGCAACAGCAAAGTGGGCTACCGAAAGTGGTGTACGCGTAAATTCGTGCAAGACAGAGAAGTTCTTTTCAGCAGGATATACAAGTTACCTACATTGGCAACTGTCTTTGTGGGAGTAGGGAATGTTCTGTTTATAGAAAGCGCAAAATACTTGAGTGTTTTGCTGGATAGGAAATTGAAATACAACATTTTGGATAGGGCAAGAAAGGGACCCCATGTCCCTGTGCAAGTGAGCTATTGGCAAAAGTTGGGGGCTAAACCGCAACTCAAATAGTTAATACTGTATATAAATACGAACAATATCCAAATTTCTCCACATAGGTCATAGGTCAAATTCCCCACTGTGCGCCGTTCGGACTCGGCTATAAAAAGTAGGCCCCATAAACTGTAACTTGAATCGGACAGCACTCATTGTTATGTGAGAAGTTTGCCTCTGTTCCTTAAAGCAATGTTCATGGGCAAATTTACTAAACGGATGGTTCCAAACTAGACGACCAAAGCACTGCAGTCTGTATCAAGCGGATATCTTTGCAATTAAAGAAGTGGTGGAATGGCAAATGGCATAATGTCATAATGACGACTGGAATAAATTCCTTATTAGATAACCAGGCAGTCATTACATCTCTGACGAACATACTTCTGCATCCAAAAACCTCCCTTGACTGTCCCAGATCTCACAACGAGATGGTTGAACGGTTCAAAATTCATTTGTTCTGGATGCTGGGGCTCAGCTTAGCTTGCTAGAATAGGAGCTACTTTACACCTTCCAAGGGAATTGAAGACGAATTGACAATAGAACATCTGCTGTGTGTGTGTCCCGCACTGGCGGTCAGAGTTCCACTTAAGAATCTCATTTCTTGATTAGGCGGATGTGAACATTCGCAAGTTGTTGGGCTTTTTAAAGCGATCTGTATGGTTTAACGGTAGGAACTAGAAGGCATCTTCCTTCTCCTATTCCTGTGGTATTACAATGGACCAAAATGTCTACGTTGATCTATGGTAATGTCGTTATATAGATCATACAGCTCGCCGATAAGTTGTTGGGCTTTTTAAAGCGATGTGGATAGTTTAACGGTAGGAACTAGAAGGCATCTTCCTTCTCCTATTCCTGTGGTATCACAATGGACTGAAATGTCTACGTTGATCTATGGTAACGTCGTTATACAGATCATACAGCTCGCCGATAATCTCCATCAATGAAGGCCGTGCCATAAATTAAGCGAAGAATCTTTCTCTCAAACACTCCAAGTACTCCCTCTTTTGCTGTCACAAGTATCAATGCTTCGGAGCCACATAACAATTAGACTTGCCATGTCCTCAAAGTATGAAGGCGGGAAACTCTATACTATAAGTCGGAATTTTCCAAAAACGCAAGACCTAAGTCAAAATCCGTTTTTAATTAAAAAGTAAAATTTCACTTCGGAGAAATATGAGCTCACTGTGGCGGACCGAAAACTAGTGCGTCAAACACCGCTTGGGGATTTTTACATGGACCAAAGGCCTTCCAAAAATGCTTTAACCGACCCCCAGAGTATTGAAAGAAAAAAGATATTGGCCATTTTCGAGTGTATTGGCCATATCAGAGAAATTTTACTTTAAAGAAAGATGAGCCCATTGTGGTGGACTGAAAAATAGTGCGTCAAGAGGTTAGCACTGAACGTCTGGATTCGAAACCTGGCGAGAACATCATAAAACATTTTCAGCGATGGTTATCACCTCCTAATTCTGCCGACATTTGTAGGATACCGTATGACAGCTATGTGAAAACTTCTACAGAAAGATGTGTGCCAATGTGACACGTCGTTCGGCAATTAAAAAGAGGCCCTTCATCATTCATGTTAGATGTTTGTCCCTATTCCTTAATGGAATGTTCAAATTGGCATTTCTATACACAAAAAATAAACAAGTAACGCAATTGGTTCCCTTGATTTACATTTTTGGGAAGTAGTTTGCCAATATTCAAAGAAACCGAAGCGCTTCTTTGTCTGTAGTTGCCGCAATTATGGTCCGCTTCAAACCTTAATGATGGTCTCACCGACTATAGTGAATAAATTATTGTCGCCTATGATAAACTTCTGCACTTTACTTCATACTTCACTTAGGTTGTAGTCCACTGGTAGCGGAGTTGGTAACGTGCTCGGCTTACCAGTCCGATGGTTTCGGATTCGATTCCCTCCATAAATTTTGGTTGTCGCTACTGTGGTATCACAATGGACTACATATTGTGTAAATAAGTATTTAACGAACTGCTACCATAAACTGACCTACGATGTTAGTTATACCTCTCGGCCCTTAATAAGATACCTAACCCTATATTCAATTTGACCGTTTTGTTCTTGACTATGATTTTTCAGCAAAAAATTTCATTTTCTCTTATTTAATGTTCTTCTTAAAAAAAGTAAATTTCTCAAGTTGTGGTCTGTCATTGTTCAATTACGAAAATAAATCGTTACATTGTGAAGTCTTAACTGTTATAGTCTGTGCTAATTGTACGCTGTGTGCAACGAAAATGTAATTAATAATGAATAATTTTAATTTATTTTAATGTCTCAATAACTACCCCACCATGTCGTGCAATGGAAACAACCAAACAATGAATAAAGGGAGGACGAAACTCATTTAGCGATTTTTTGCGCTTCTTTTTGTTCTTTTTCTCTGTGACCGGACAATTGTATGTAATGTGCGACCTTGGAACAATACTCATAACACGGGTAAAGTTTTACACAATCCACACATCCGAGTATATATGAGCGATTCGGGATGAATAACAAAGAAATTTTAAACGATATTCAATTGGGACAAGTTGTTGCTACTCAAACATGTTGAATCCGATAGCTTTTACGAGCTTTCTCTAAAATAAAATTCTGAGTGTTGTATAGAAAATATTAGCGTCCAACAAATGGGTTTAGCTAAAAATTGCCCCCAGAAATATGGCCCTTAATTTGTATTGAGCAATGACCCAAAAAAATGGGGTAAAAATGCATAACCATATATGTGAACCGCAATTTTATGCAAAATTACGGACACATCAAGCCATTTAACATGTCATTGAAATACATTTTATCTCCAATTTACTTTGGGATACTCTCCCACTTTTATATTATAACCGAAAAATCTTCCTAAAATTCCTGGAGCCATTTTTCATTTTTTGTCTCGAGCAGTTTCATTTAAGAGCACTTTTGTTATGGGTCTATTGTTCGCTGAGTCAAAAAAATTTGATAGCTTTTACCGCAAAAATCAAAATAAATTTTATTTTTCTTGAATCGCCTCATATAAATTTTCTCCCCTCAAAAAAATCGTTGGTCTTCCACTAACATTGTATTTACCTCATTAAATTTTATTTCACAAACACAAACTCTCTCTCACACACACACACACACACACTCAATACACATCCTTACAAAACAACAACAATTGAAAATCTCCCTTCTACGACAACGACAATGACAAACAAAGTCAACGGAAACGGCGGATTATTTATACACCTGTAATTGGGAAGGCGGTCGGATATCGCCGTTCTCCCAATTGTTCCAGCAGTCGGCCAATATGGAGGCCGACAGTCTGAGTGTTAAGCTTCCTGCATGGGAGCACATCGAATATCATCCGGCTAATCGAGATTTTCAGCACAAATTACGCTTTATGATAATGCGCAGTCATAATGCCCTCCAACTCACCGCACTCAAGTTCACCGTGTCATCGCTGGAAAGTTTTAGTCGGGTATGTAAATTCACTTAAGTGACGTAAGTATGACAGTCAGTAAAATAACATTTTTTATTTGTGCTAATTATTTTTTTTTTTTTGTGAATTTCTTCTCACGCTCTTTTCAATGTGTGTTTGCAGATACTTTCGTCATCATTGTCATACTTTACGCTGTTAAAAACATTTTTAGATAAGCAAAAATGAGGGCGAGGAGTACTTACATATGTACATAAAATTGAATTTTTAAATTATAAAAATGTTGACAGATGGAGACAAAGTTTTTGAATTAACATATGACGATTATAAATATGACTGATATACAGTTAAAAAAAATAATAAAAAAACGATCTATTATATAAAAATGAAATTGTTTGTCAGTTTGTTTGTCTGTTCCGTATAGACTCATAACTCTATCATCATGAAATTTTCCCAGATGGTACAGTTTAAGCCCCCGGTAAAAATAGGGTACTAAATGTTTTGATATCCGAAGGGGTGGCGGACCCTGCCCCATACCCCAATTATCAAAAACGCCAAATCTCAGAGATGTGTGCATTGATTTAAGCAAAATTTTGTATGCCACCTCATGGTACCCCAAAAACACAAAATTGGTATAACATTTTTGGGTCCAATAACCTGAGAGGACGCCCCGTCTCAAAACCCAACCGGACGGACATGTTTAGCGATTGGAACAATATGGGTATCAAATGAAAGGCATTTTGGAGTGGAGTACGAACTTGGTATACAAATTTCGCCCAATGCGTTCGGGGGGGTCCCCCGACTTCCAAAATCCCCTCAACATGACTCCTTCTCCGCTTTGCCCAAATGGGTTTGAAATGAATGGTGTTTAAAAGTAAAGTACAACTCTGACATAAAAATTTATTGCTTGGTGTCTGAGGGGCCTTCCCACCCCCAAAACCCCCGCACGGACATGTTTGCCAATTGGGACAATATGGGTATCAAACGAAAGGTATTTAAGAGTAGAGTACGAATTTGGTATACAAATTTCGCCCAATGTGTTAGGAGGGTCCCATCACTCCCAAAAAACACCCCAACAGGACTCTTTCACCGCTTTGGGCAATATAGGTATCAAATGTAAGGTATTTAAAAATAGAGTACAAATCTGATATAAAAAAATTGATTCTCAGTGTCTGAGGGGCGTCCCCACACCCTTAAACCTCCCCGCAGGGCATATTTTTCAACTGGGACAATAGGTATATCAAATGAAAGGTATTTCAAAAATTAAGTAAGAATCTGATATAAAAATTAATTCATTGGTATCTGAGGCGCCTCCCCGCCCCCCAAAACCACCCAGCAGGGCTTATACCAAGTGGGACAATGTGGATACGAAATAAAAGTTGTTTGGAAGTTGAGTACACATCTGTTATAAGAATTTGGTCCAAGGTGTCTACGGGGCCTCTCCAATCCCAAAACTCCTTAAACGTGCATGAATGTCCAAAGCCCCAAAATGGATATCAAATGAAAGGTCTTTGGGAGTTGACTACGAATCTGTTACACATATTTGGGATAGAGCCTGGGACCGAACCACCCACTAAATACCCTTTAATAGGACGTTTAGTTCGAGCGGAATAATATGTAAATCTAATGTTGATATAAGGATTCACTAATCTGGGTCATGTCCAGCCGCACTGCCGTTCAGCACGGCACGTATATCGCGACAATAAAGGACTCAAATAAATTGTCTTTTGAGTTTCAGCGTCGGGGGGAACGACCCTCTTCTCCCAATAAAATTAATGCCAAACTGTCATGTAGGATGACCAAGAATATATTGTACTCAAATGAAAGGACGTGTCAGAGGGCAATCCCCCTCCCCCGTCCTACCAAAAATAAAAGGAATTAAAAATAATATATAAAGTAAGATCAGGATAGAATTGGACAACAATAAAAAGTCTTTGGTGGTAGAGTACACTTTTAACCACCAAATTGGGATAGACACAGGAGGACCTGCGGTTCTTTAACAATGTGGTATCTCAAGTGGTAGCTTTGAAATATTGGGATGCCTAATAAGTAATTGCGGATTTTTTAAAAGAAAGTAAATGCAAATATCAAGCTTTTTCACCAGTCCAAGACTTTTTATGTGATAATGAACGGTTGATTTTGGTATATTTAACTTCTCTCCTATCGCAATTCGATTAATGCTTTGATTTGGTCATCATCAACTTCATTTGGCCGACCTGAAAAATCCGCAATTACTTTTTGGGCAACCCAATATGATTTTCGAATATAGATAACCAAAAAAAAAATTATTACTGTAGATCTGAACGAGACCCGTAGCCCAGAATATCTTAATCGGCACCTTCAAACATTATGGGGCTCAAATAAAATCGTTCTCCAGCACGATGCTGATATTATTATCAGGGTCCGCCCCCTAAACTCCTCCTTTTAATCTCGCCATGTTTGCCTACTATGGCAATAAATAAAAGGTAGTTGATAGTAGAAAACGAATTTGATACCCAATTTGAGGCCAAGTGTTTGGGGTCGTCTCAACCCTTAAACTCTCCCTAAACCAATGGTAATAGGGGCTCAAATAAACGAAATTTTAGAATAGAGCACGATGCTGATTTTTTCCAGGGTTAAGTACGTGGGTGGTCACCCCACCCTACAACCCCTCAAACAGGACATATTTGTGAATAACGCTAAAAAGGGGCTTAAATGTAGTTTTTGGGAGAAGATTATGAATCTGAATCAAAGCAAACCAAAACCGAGAGAATGAAGTAGATTTAACATCCAAACTTTAATGGGCAGACCCGTCCCTTACCCTATTTTCAAAAACGCCAGATTTCGGAAATGGGTGGGGCGATTAAAGCGAAATTTAGTTTGTTTATAAAAACTCAAAAACAGAAATTTGGTATCCTTTTTTAAGTTGGATATCTGGGGGGCCACCCCATCTTCCGCCACAGGGAAATATAGAACAATAATGACAATATGATGCTGAAATAAAAGATATTTCATACTACCACGAAGCTGATATATCGGGGTCCACTTCACCCCCAAAAATATCCCCATACCGGACATATTTATCGACCATAGCAATAAAAGGCTCAAATGAAAGGTTTTTCGGAGTAGAGCACCAATATGATATCCACATTGGGGCGATATATCTGAAAGGACGTACCAACACCCCCAAACAGAACTTATTTCCTGTCCGTGCCAGTATAAGGCTTAGATAATATAAGAGAGTGAATGAAGTCGCAGCGGACAGGGCCCGCTCCGCTGCGCCTTCTTTCTATATTATTAAATGGCCAAGAGTTTTATTAAGGCGATTTTGTGCTACATAATTTAATAATAATTTTCCTAAGAGAAAGTCATGAAAATGAGAAATTAATGTTCAATAGAGAACTAGAAGCATAAACATAGAACATTGGAACTACTAGACCATGGAGAGCGATGGCATTGATTGGGGACAATAGGGTATCTAACTCTAATGTCTCCCTTGAACATCGTCACAAAAAAAAAGATATGGGGCTCAAATTTAAGGCATTTGAGAATAGAGTAGGAATTTGACATCGAAATTTTGGCTCAACAATCTCAAGGGCCTCCAAATCGGATCGAAAGGACATGTTGCAGATTTAAAAAAAAATCTGGGTCTAAATGAATGGGTTTTATGAGTAGAATACGAACGTAACATTCAAACCTTTATCAAGTGACTGAGGGACCCCCTTATACGCAAGTCGACAAGTAGCCCAAATATGATAATATGATATTCAAATGAAGTGTATATGGCAGTAGTGTACAAATTTGTTTTTGATCCACATGTAAAGATCTAAAAATTTCAGCCAAAGCGGGCAAAATTTGCGGCTTGTAAAGACTCAAGAAGTCAAATCGGGAGATTTATATGGGAGCTATATCAGGTTATAGACCGATTTGGACCGTACTTGGCACAGTTGTTGTAAGTGCATAACGTGCAAAATTTCAGCGAAATCGGACAAAAACTGTGGCTTCCAGGGGCTCAAGAAGTCACATCGGGAGATCGGTTTATATGGGAGCTATATCTAAATCTGAACCGATATGGCCCATTTGCAATCTCCAACGACCTACATCGATATTAAGTATCTGTGCAAAATTTTAAGAGGCTAGCTTTACGCATTCGACCTCTATCGTGATTTCGATAGATCAGAATGTCGAGACCCTCCCCTTACACCAATTTTCAAAAACCCCAGATCTATTGTAGGAAATGTGTCCACCAATTTAAGCGAAATTTCGTATGCCACCTTGTGGTACACCGAAAACCCGAAATTGGTATGAAACATTGGGGTAAACACGAAATTGGTATAAAACATGGGGGGCGCCCCATTCTAAATTCCACTCGAACGCACATATTTACCGATTGGGACAATATAGGTATCAAATTGAAGGTATTTAAGAGTAGAGTGCTAATTTGGCATGAAAATGGGACACTGAGTGTCAAGGGGTCCCCCACCCCTAAAAACACCACCCAACAGGACACGTTTACTGCTTTGGGCAGTATGTCCCGTACACATTTGACATAACAATGTATGCCTTGGTGTCTGAGGGGCCTTCCCACCGCCCAAAAGCCCCCAGCAGGACATATTTACCTATTGGGACAATATGGGACTCAAATGAAAGGTATTTCGGAGTTAAATACGAGTATGGTATTAAGCATTAGGTCCAAGTACCTAGGAGGCCGCCCCATGCCCGAAATCTTCCAAAAGCATTGCCTAAAACCAAAAGTGGACCTATCGGGATAATATGGGACTCAAACGAAAGAGTCCAAGTACCTAGGAAGCCGTCCCAAGCTCAAAACCGCCCTAAAAGTACAGTCAAAAATCAAAGTGGACCGATCGGGACAATATGGGACTCAAATGAAAGGTTTTCGGTAGTAGAATACGAAGATGGTGTCAAAAATTGTATCCAACTACCGAGGGCGTCGCCCCAAGAGTACCGCCCGAAATAAAAAGTGGACCGATCGGGACAATATAAAACCCTAATGAAAGGTATTCGGGAGGAGAGTATGAATATGATATTAAAAATTGGATCCAAGTATCTGGGGAGCTGTGCCAAGCCCAAAACCGCAGCAAAAGTGCTGCCAAAAATCAAATTGGACCGATCGGGGCCGTATGGGAGGGACTCAAATGAAAAGTATTTGGGAGTAGAGTATGAATATGATATTATAAATTGGGTTCTAGTACCTAGGGTGCAGTTCCAAGCCCAAAACCACCCAAAAGTACTACCAAAAATCTAAGTGGACCGATCAGGACTAAAATGAAAGGTTTTCGGGAATATAATACGAATATTGTGTCAAAACTTGGATCCAAGCATCGAGGGCGTCGCCCCAAGAGTATCACCCAAAATAAAAAGTGGACCAATCGGGATAATATAGGACTCCAATGAAAGATATTCGGGAGTAGAGTATAAATATGATATTATAAATTGGATCTAGTACCAAAAATCAAAGTGAACCGATCAGGATAAAATCAGACTAAAATGAAAGGTTTTCTAGGATAGAATACGAATATGGTGTCAAAAATTGGATAGAAGTACCGAGGGAATCGCGCCAAAATAAAAAGTGGGCAGATCGGGACAACTCCAATAAAAAGGTATTCGGGAGTAGAGTATGAATATGATATTAAAAATTGGATCCAAATATCCGGTGAGCCGTCCCAAGCCCAAAACCACCCCAAAAGTACCGCCCAAAATCAATGTAGACCGATCGGGACAATATGGATCTCAAATGAAAGGTATTCGGAAGTAGAAACGTGTAATCCAAGTACCTAGGGCGCAGCCCCAAGCCCAAAATCGCACCAAAAGAACAGCCCAAAATCATAAGTTGACCGATCGGGCCAATATGGGACTCCAATGTAGAGTAGAGTACGAGTATAATTATCGTATATTAAAAATTGGGCGTAATTACCAAGGGGGCCGTCCCAAAACCAAAACCGTTCTAAGTGGGTATATTAGACGAACATGATAATATGCAATTCAAATAAAAGGGACTCGTGAGTAGACTACGAATATGATATTAAAATTAGGTTCAAGTGATAGGAGGTTGCCTACCCCTCAAAACACGTTCCAAAATGTGAATATTTGTCAATCATGACTATATGGAGTTCTATGAAAGGTATTTGGTAGTAGATAAACAAATTTTAATGGGGAGATACATATGGTAGTAAGTAAGAAACTTATTTTTCGCGTGGCGCTAATGAAGGCGCAGCTGAACGGCCCGGGTACAGCTAGTGGCTGAATAAAGTCAAGTTTCAAAAGCTCCCCCTCTTTCAATTCCTACCAAACGGACATATAAACCAATAATAATAATATGGAGCATAAATTTAAGAAGAATCCTACAAATAATAA
The DNA here is from genome assembly GCF_963082655.1 of Stomoxys calcitrans. Lineage (NCBI taxonomy): Eukaryota > Metazoa > Arthropoda > Insecta > Diptera > Muscidae > Stomoxys > Stomoxys calcitrans. The sequence goes on from NC_081553.1 coordinate 93,240,506, forward strand.
ATGAAAATGAAAAAAAAAACTTTTTGGACTAAGCTCCTTTTTTATGCATTTTGAAATATGCACTGCATTCATCTGAAGGTATTGTCAAGTTATGTATGCCAACAATGTGGAGTATATTTGAAGTCAAGATACACCCATGAGACCTAGAATTTAAGATTATAAATATAAGGAAATTTTTATTCTGTGAAGGCACAGCGGAACGTGCTTGGGTGGGCTAGTGTTATATTAAATCCAATTGCGATATCCTATGCCTAAAATAGTTGCCTTAAACTTAATGATCTCATGCAGTACAATAACTTGATGAAATTTCAAAAAGATTTTTACAACAAATTACAAAGTGCGTACAGATAAAATCAAATCTCAAAAAAAAACCTTATACAAAAAATTTGAAAGAAATTTGTGTAAAAATGTTCTTGAAATTTTAGAAAGTTTTAACCCCTTTCTGTCTTTGATGCCGTCTTGGTGACTATTGTAATGACAGATTCCTTTTAAACCTCGCATTTTTTGCTTTTTATTCCCCCCACTCCCCTCTTACTCTTCTTATGAAAAATGTCCTTGGGGTGTAATGTCGCAAATATCTATTTGACATATCTGTCAACTTTTATGACCAGTCACTTGGTCACCAAAATGAAATCGGAAATTTCATTCAACAGACATTTAAGGGATATATTTTTTTCAGCTTCAAACAAGAGTGCTAAAAGAATTTCAAGAAAAAAACCCCTACATCTTCTTGAATTCAAGTTAACATGGGTGTGTGTGTGTGTGTGAGAGAGGGGATGTGATGTGCGGATCTACTTTTCATGAGAATGTTTGGTATTTTATTATTTTGTTTTGTTACTAAAACGAGTCTTGAGCAATGGTTTCTGGTTACCCATAAAAATTTGGGTTCTATGGCCCTTGTTGGTGGTAAGTATACTTTGAGAAATAAAAACCAATAGAATACCGTTCACTTGCATTTGAATGTTTGTGAGTGAGTGTATGTGAGGATACGAATTTGGAAGTGCGTGTTTCAGGATATATGTTGACCAGTCTTCGGTGTGAGATTTTATTGTTGATATACCCTACATCTATGATGGCGATATGATATGACAAAAGTTGCGATAGAAAATAAAATTTAATAAAAACAAATTTAGCACGGATCTTTTAAGTCATTTTCTATGAAACTCCAAATTTAAGCAAAAATGTATAAGAAAATTTAATTTTGAAAAATGTTCTAAGAAAACAAATATCGAAAAAAGTTTTAATGAAAACTAGTTCTTTGAAGACAATTTCTCTGTGCCATAGCATATTAAAAGTTCTACTCAACCCGAATCTTATCGTAAAGTATTCTCTTTCGTCCTTTGTAGAATATGAGTGGTTGTTATCTTCACACTTAGGTTTGTCTGTTGTTAGCTGATACCAATCATGTCCAAGAATTCATTTCTCATATCAAACTTTGATGCGGATGCGTGTGTGTCTGTGTGTGTGTGTGTGTCAGTGTTGAAACGCTGTCAGTGGTTAATATATCAGTGAACAAACAATCACAATCATTTAACATTGTGGCAGAGGTCACAATGATGCTTCGTCCATCATAGTTTCAGTCAGTCAAGTTGTTAATTCTGATTTACAGCTATGACAACACTTACTGATGTCAAAGAAGGGTGCAAGAAGTCAAGTGTCATATTACATCCAAGAGAGCTCTTGTCCTCAATGTCCTTGGCAAGTTTTGAAGAAAAAAAAAATATGTTTGTTTAAGTATGAAAAATTTAGAACTTCATAAATAAATTACCAATAATTGATTGTGGTGCAAAGATGAACTTTAAATTTGTGGAAGTTATGCGGATCAAATTTCTAAAGTATAGCCATTTTATTATGCAGTTTCGAAGTTATTATGTGATAGCCTGTCATTCTGAAATTTTAATCATACTTTAGTATTACTTGCAAAATTTAAGTAATATTCGTTCAATATTTAAGTAAATTATGCAATTATAACCACAAAATTAGGTTTAATTTGACCTGAGTGCAAAAATTAACAGACACACAGTGGGATAGAATCACGGAAATTTGAGAACAGGTAGTGATAACTCTTTGAAATTTTGAATAGTTATAGCTGAGGTGTTAACGAGATTATATTTGAAGGCCCTAGATGGTGCCAGCACCTCTTGGCAAGCCTCTAAATCAAGGCCACTTGAGAGGGGTTTTTAACAATGAGCCGACCGGAGGCCATCGTGCGCAGAGAATACAATTTCCGACTACGACGCTGAACGCCAGTGTTCGAATCCTGGAGAGAACATCAGAAAAAAATTTTAAGCGATCGTTATCCCCTCCTAATGCTGGCGACATTTGTGAGGCCGACATAGCACTGCGGCATGCCGTTCGGACTCGGCTATAAAAAGGAGGCCCCTTATCATCGAGCTTAAACTTGAATCGGACAGCACTCATTGATATGTGAGAAGTTAGCCCCTGTACATAAGTGGAATGTTCATGGGCAAATTTGCATTTTGCAGAACGGCACACTGATCCATTCCTTAGATCAGTATCAGGTGGACACGGTCCTTAGAGACTGGATAAACCATATGCTAAGGAACAGGTGATTGTGTGTCCCATGACATAAATATAAGGGAGAAAGTGGTACAAGGCACGCCACAGGAGGGCATTTTATCTCCATTCCTATGGGTGACCACCATAAATGACCTATAACGGATGCTGACTGAGGAGGGATTTGAAACCGTTTGCCACGCAGAACATGTTATAACACTTCAAACGAGTAAGGATCTGAATCAGCTATGTATTGGGTTGCCCAAAAAGTAATTGCGGATTTTTTAAAAGAAAGTAAATGCATTTTTAATAAAACTTAGAATGAACTTTAATCAAATATACTTTTTTTACACTTTTTTTCTAAAGCAAGCTAAAAGCAACAGCTGATAACTGACAGAAGAAAGAATGCAATTACAGAGTCACAAGCTGTGAAAAAATTTGTCAACGCCGACTATATGAAAAATCCGCAATTACTTTTTGGGGAACCCAATAGAAGGGCCGAAAGGATATTGCATATGGCATATGACTGGGCTAAACCCATTTTAACGACGAAGCTCATTTTTGGTTCAATGAGAACGTAAATAAGCAGAATTTTAGATTTTGGAGCGAAGCTCAGCCAGAAGCATTGCAAGAGCTACCAATGCATCGAGAAAAAGTCACAGTTTGGTGCGGTTTATGGGCTGGTGGCATCATTGGACCGTACTTCTTCAAAGATGATGCGAATCTTAACGTAACTGTGAATGGTCAGCGCTACCCTGAGATGATATCCAACTTTTTTTGCCCAAAATGCAAGAGCTTGACTTGCATGGCATGTGGTTTCAACAAGACGGTGCCACAGGTCACACAGCACGCGTAAAAATGTATTTATTGAGAGCCGTGTTCGGTGAACATTTTATTTCAAGTTCGGTACCGGCCAATTGGCCGCCTAGATCGTGCGATTTAACGACTTTAGACTATTTCTTGTGAGGTTATGTTAAAGCTCATGTCTATAAAGACAAGCCCGCTTCAATTGGCACATTTGAAGACAACATTGAAGCATTAATTTGTGAGATACGGGCCGAAATGTTGAAAATATTTTTTTCCGAAGTTTATGTGTTTTTTTATACCCACCACCGAAGGATGGGGGTATATCAATTTTGTCATTCCGTTTGCAATACATCGAAATATTAATTTCTGACCTTATAAAGTATATATATTCTTAATCAGCGTAAAAATCTAAGACGATCTAGACATGTCCGTCCGTCTGTCTGTTGAAATCACGCTACAGTCTTTAAAAAACGAGATATTGAGCTGAAATATTGCATAGATTCTTTTTTTTGTCCATAAGCAGGTTAAGTTCGAAGATGGGCTATATCGGACTATATCTTGATATAGCCCCCATATAGACCGATCCGCCGATTTAGGGTCTTAGGCCCATAAAAGCTACATTTATTATCCGATTTTGCTAAAATTTGGGACAGGGGGTTGTGTTAGGCCCTTCGACATCCTTCGTTAATTTGGCCCAGATCGGTTCCGATTTGGATATACCTGCCATATAGACCGATCCTCCGATTTAGGGTCTTAGGCCCATAAAAGCCACATTTATTATCCGATTTTGCTGAATTTTGGGACAGTTAGTTGTGGTAGGCCCCTCGACATCCTTAATTAGTTTGGCCTACATCGGTCCAGATTTGGATATAGCTGCCATATAGACCGATCCGCCGATTTAGGGTTTTAGGCCCATTAAAGCCACATTTATAATCCGATTTTGCTGAATTTTGGGACAGTTCGTTGTGTTAGGCTTTTCGACAACCGTGTTCAGATCGGTTTATTTTTAGTTATAGCTTCTAAAAAGACCAATATTTTGTTATACACGATTGAACAATGACTTGTACCGATTACTGCTATGGGACATAAGGTATGCAATTTACACCGGATTTTGATGAAAGGTGGTTTACATATATACCCGAGGTGGTGGGTATCCAAAGTTCGGTCCGGCCGAACTTAACGCCTTTTTACTTGTTTTTGTTTATTTTCGGTAGAAATCACCGTTTATAATATGATGCAAGCCTAATTGAGAGATAGGTTTATATGGGAGCTATATCAGGTTATGGACTGATTCACACGAAACTGGACGTCGTACGTGAAGTCGTTATGCAAAGTTTCAGCCCAATCGGAAAAGAATTGCGCCCTCTAAAGGCTCAATAAATACAATCGAGAAATCGATTTATAAAGGAGCTATATCAGGTTATGGACCGAATCAGACCATACTTGGCACAGATGTTGGAGGTCGTAGGAGAAGTCATTGTGCAAATTTAAAGCCAAATCTTGCGCTCTTTAAGGGCTCAAGAAGTCAATTTGATTGATTGGCTTATATGGGGGCTATATCCTAATCTGAACCGATATTGTCCATTAGCAATCTCTAATGGCCTACATCAATAAGAAGAATCGTTGCAAAGTTTTAAGTGGATAAATTTACTAGGTCGAGTTCGGAAGAAAGACGGGCAGACAGATGGACATGGCTAGATCGACATAGAACATCAAAACAATCAAGAATATATGCACTTTATAGGGTGGTAGATCAATAATTCAAGGGTTTGCCAAGAGAATGACTAGACTTGTATACTCCCCATCCTACAGTGGTATCTATAAAAACAGCTTTCAAAATATGAAAAATTGTTGCAAATTCCACCATAGGTTCTAAGGCTGAAGATCGGTCTATATGGCAGCTATATCTAAATACAGCTCGATCTGGCCCATTCAGGATCTTAACCTGACTTGAGAAGAAATACCAGTCTGTTTCTACTCAATGTCTTAATTTTTAAAGACTGTAGTGTGATTACAACTGATGGACAGACATCTTTAAAACATCTTAGATTTTACGACGATCCATAAGGGCGCGTTTATTTCCATGGATAAAGAAAATTTAAGAATCGTAAAGCAAAAACAAATGACTCATAAAATTTCTGGGAAGAAATCTAAAATCGGAAGGGATCTAAAATCAAACCCTAATCCGCTCCTCTTGACATGGAAAAGCGTTTATTCCCCAATAATTTTTTGGCAAGGGTTGGCATATACATTTTCAAATCGAGATGCGAAGAATAGGGTTTTATTTTAGACTAGCTGACCCGGGCCCACTCCGCTGCGCCTTCTTTTACTTTATATGGTAAAAATGTTTCCTTGGACCATTTATTTTCATTTCAGCCCGATATTCTCATGATGTCTGATTAAGTGTTTTTTTCGGGGGAGAGGTGGTCCCCCAGATACTTGGCCCTGAAAATCAGCATCGTGCTCCTCTCTAAAATACCATTTATTTAAACCCCATATTGCCATTGGCTTAAGAGAAGTTTACAGGATGAGAAGTCCCCCAAACACATGGCCCCAAAATAGGTTATCAAATTCGTTTTCTAATCTCAAATACCTTTCATTTGAGCCACATATTGGCATGGTCGAAAATTGTTTTCCTTTTGGGGGGAAAGGGGTGGAAAAGGGTGATGCCCTAAATACATGGTCCTACATTTGGATATCAAATTCGTATTCTACTCCCAAATAACTTTACTTGAGCCCCATATTGAGATGGTCACTAAAAAATTGCTGTATGTGGGGTATTTTGGGAAAGGGGTAGACCTCCAGAAGATTAGTCCCGAAAATGGGTATCAATTCTTGCTCTACCCCCCTATACCTTTCATTTAAGCTCCACATTGACATGGCCGGTAAATATGACCGATTTAGGGGTGTTTTGGGGATTGGGGTGGTCCCCCAAACACTAAGCCCGGAAAATATATCAGCATTGTGCTCTATTCTCATATATCTATATATCATTTATTTGAACCCCATATTGCCCTCAAAATTGGATATCAAATTCGTTTTCCAATCTCATTTAAACTCCTTATTGCAAAAGTCAGCAAATATGTCCGGTTTGGGGTATTGGCCCTAAAAACTATGAATATTTAGTTTCACTGTCTTTAAGACCCAAATTGTCTTGGTGAGCAAATACGTCCTATTTGGGGGTTGTTATGGTAGTGGGACGTCCGCTAGACAGTTGGCCCCTAATGTTGATATCAGATACGTGGTCTACTTCCACATACTTTTAATTTGAGCCCTATATATCCATAGTCGGCAAACATGACCGGCTTGGGGGTGTTTTGGGGGATGGGCGGCCACTCAGTGATTCATGTTCCACTTTAAAAACCCTCTTATTTGAGCCTCATATTGCAATAGTCAGAAAATACTTACTATTTGCGTGGTGTTGTGGGGGTGGGGTAGCCCCATAGACACTTTTCCCGAATATTGATATCAAATTCGTGCTTTACTCCCCAAGACCTTTCATTTGAGCCCCATTTTGCTATGGTCGTAAATTTGCCCCCTTTGGTGGATGTTTTTGGTCAGAGGCGGTCCCCCAAACACTTGGTCCCATATTTGGATATTAGATTCGTATTCTACATTCAAATACCTTTTATTTAAGCCCCATATGCTCATGGTCAGTAAATAAGTCCTGTTTGAGGGGTATTTTGGGATAGGGGTGGACCCCCAGAAACGTGGTCCCACATTTGGATATAAGATTCGTATTCTACTCGCAAGTACCTTTCATTTGAGTCCCATATTGCCATGGTCGATAAATATGTCCGATTTAAGGGTGTTATGGGGCTTGGGGTGGTCCCCCTAGCACTTGGGCCGACAATTGGATATCAGATGCGTTTTCTTATCCTAAATATCTTTCATTTGAGTCCCATAATGTCGTGATAAATATATGTTTGGTATGTTTTAGGGTGGGGCTGCCTCCCTAGGTACCCCATTCGAAATTTGGATACCAAATTTTTATTTTTAGCGTACTATATGAGAGCACACAAAATTTCGCTTAAATCGCACCACCCAACTCCGCGATCTGGCGTTTTTGAAAATTAGGGTAAGGGGGAGGGTCCGCCCCCCCTTTAGATATCAAAAAATGTAGTACCCTATTTTCACCACGGGGTCATTATGCACCATCTGTGAAAATTTCAAATCAAAAAATCGGTTCAGCCGTTTCTGAGTCCTTAAGGAACACACAAACATACAAATAAACAAACAAACAAACAAACGTACAAACAAACACAAATTGATTTTTATATATAAGATAAATTGTTTCCTTTGAAGAATCACCCTAATATATGTATGTACTTTGTTGGGTCCAAAATGGATATTTCGATGTGTTGCAAATGGAACGACTAAATGACGGTATATTCTATGACGGTGGGTATAACAAAATTTGATTGAAATTTTGTCTTTAGAAAAAATTTCATTGACATTTTGCTTAAGGCAAAAGTGTCATTCAAATTTTGTCTTTAGAAAAAATTTCATTCCAATTTGGTCTTTAGAGAAAATTCTGTTTTGTTGAAATTTTGTCTTTGGTAAAACGAAAATAAATTTTTTTTTCCGAGAAAATTTTATAGTTGTCACAGAAATTGTCTTCAAGAAAATATCATTGAAATTTTGTCTTCCAAAAAAAATCCATTAAAATTTTGTCTTTAAATAAAATTGAATCCCTTAAATCAGAGATTCCCAAACAATATGCAAATATTTATCGAGTTTCGCCATCAGAAAGAGACCCTTAATATGTTTGCAAGAGAAAGACTACGTTTAATGCGCATGTCTGGGCCCCAACAAATGATTCTCCCATTTATGCTTTGCCTTATCCAATTTTATCCAATGTTTTGATTAATTTGTATCCTTGGTGCGAAGGAAACATTTACTTCTCCATTAGGTTAAAGCACGTGATTTTGACGTTGTTGTGGACTATGCCATAAAAGGAATCAGCCATCGAGGATAAAAATGGGGAGAAAGAAGCACAGCTGCATAAAAAACCGCAAGAAATGTTGGGGGATACAAAATGTCACACATTACGTATGTAGAAGAAGTTCAAGCCTCAGGTATGACAATGAAACGTTTTGCAGGACACTAACACACACTCACATATATGTATATGCAGCCATCATATGACCACTACTTATAATATAGATTTACATTTCGGCTAAAAGTAACATCGGTAATAGCCTTTAATGCTCTTGATAACATGTGGGCAGGTGGCGGGAGTAGGTCATCATTTTCAACCTGGCTTCCTTAAAAAAAAACTGGAATGCAAACGTCATCGATGTCGTGTATTACTTTGTAAATTTGTTATCGAAAATGTAGGCATCGCTTTGATAAGCCTTACGTCCTTTCTACTCAAAACCATGGAGCGTATTGTGGACACCAAGATAAGAGTATGACATCCAGCGAACTGCTCAAATACAAACAGCATGCCTATGTCAAGGGAAGGTCGGTGGAGACTGGCCTGCACGAGGTTGTGCATAAAAAAGAAGAATCAGTCGATGCCAAAATGTACACACTGGCGGTATGTATTGACATCGAGGGGGCTTTTAACAATCTGCGGACCGACACACAGATCCAAACAGTACCGGATGGACCCGATCCTTAGAGACTGGATAAACCATATGCTAAGGAACAGGTGGATAAATTGTGTGTCCCATGGCATAAATATAAGCGAGAAAGTGGCACAAGGCACACCACAGGGGGCATTTTATCGCCACTCCTATGGGTGACCACCGGATGCTGACTGAGGAGGGATTTGAACCCGTCTGCTACGCAGAAGATGTTATAGCCCTTCTAAGAAGGTAAGGATCGGAACGAGCTATGCAGAAGGGCCGAAAAGGTCTTGCATATGACATATGACTAGGCTAGACCCAGAGGTATCAATGTTAACCCAGAGAAGACTGAAATATTCCTGTTTACGAGGAAGACGAAGGTGGGCCAATTTAACGCACCAAGTTTCCTCAATAAGACGATTTCGATATCTGACAAGGTTAAATTCTTAGGTGTGACAGGAAACTGAATTGGAAGTGTGCCATTCAGGAGCGTACTGAGAAGGAGTACAGATGTTGGGCACTATGTAGACGGGCCGTATGCTCGAAATGGGGCCTGAATCCGAGGATATTCCACTGGTTCTACAGGAGCGTGATTAGACATACGTACTTACGCCTCAGTAGTTTGATGGAGTGCTATGGAGAAAAAGTGCAATATAAGGACCATACAACAGGTTCAGAGAACATGTTGTCTTGGCATAGGCCGAGCGATGAGGACCATGCCCACTAGGCACTGGAGACTATTCTACATTTCCAACCCATTGACATACAGATTAAGTGTGAGGCAGCCACTGTGGTTATGAGACTTAAGGCGATGGGAGAATGGATGGAGAATGGGAGCAGCTCATACCATCGCGGTATAATCGAGGCGACGATAGGAAACCTGGAAGAAAGGGAAGATGTTTCCGATAGGATACCTGAGATGAACTTTGAAGTCGAGTGTGAGGCACTGCTGCCATCGGCACAGTCTTGGATTGACGGAACCCTATAATTGCCATCTGGGAGATCATGTTTTGTGAAAACAAGAAAGGCATAAAGGAGATTTTTATACCCATCACCACAGGAAAGGGGGAATATTCATTTAGTCATTCCGTTTGCAACACATCGAAATATTTATTTCCGACCCTACAAAGCATATAAGGTGATTTTTAAGAGATATAGAAAAGTTAAAAAAAACGCATACAAACCAGTAAAAAAAGGCAAAAGTCTAGCGAAGCTGACTATATAATACCCTACATCAGCGAGTCTGCGAACTACTTTTAATGCATGGAGCCTATTCACATAGGCTTTTAGATTAAGATTTAGATTTTAATTTTGCATACCTATTCTTATATTGAATAGAACCTTGTAAGATTTTCTAATGATAGGACCTAAATTGTGGCTACCCATACATATATTTCATATGAACTATATGTATTAGAGCTACATATATCTAAATCTAGACGGACTTTGATAAAATTTAGCACGTAACGTACTAAGACGTCAACTAAAACAACTCATGAAAAATTCTGTATAGATCGGACCAATATTGTGGCATCTACGGCGTTAATAGGCCATTTCGGATGAGAGATATATATGGGAGCTATATCTAAATCTGAACCGATTTCGATGAAATTCACTCGTAATGTCCGGAGTCATAAAAAATTCCTTTATGCCAAATTTGGAGAGAAACGGTTTATAAATGACCATTTTATTGCAGTATTACTGCAGATCGGACGAACTTGTATATGGGAGCTGTATCCAAATCTGAACCGATTCATTTCAATTTCAATAGACTTCGTCTCGAGGCCGAAAAACATGCCCATACCAAATTTGAAAACGGTCGGATGAGAATTGCGACCTGTAGTTTGTACAGAAATTAACATGGACAGACGGACATAGCTAAATCGAATCAGAAAGTGATTCTGAGTCGATCGGGTATACTTATCAATGGGTCTATCTCTCTTCCTTTTGGGTGTTACAAACTAATTCACTAAGTTATAATACCCTGCACCACAGCAGTGGTGTAGGGTATAATCAATAGGGTTTATCATTGGACCAAAAAAGTGACATGTGCAATATCTTGTGACAGTCGGACAACAAATGCGACCTGTATCTTCATTACAGGAATACATGGACCGATAGACAGACGGACATAATGGAATAAGGAAGTGATTCTAAGCCGATCGGTATACTTATCAATGGGTCTACCTCGTCTCTTTTTAAACGTTGCAAACAAATGCACAAAGTTATAATACCCTGTACCACAGTGGTGGTGTAGGGTATAAAAATGCATGAAATCTTTATTTGAATCGACAGTGCGGTCCATATAATTTAATGTTTGAAGATAGTTTCATGCAAATGTTGACCGTGACTGCGCCTTAAATGGTCCATCCGCTTAGTCTAATTTTGGCATACTCCTTCCGAAATTTCGTCCGGTTTCTCACGAATAAATGCCGTTGAAACCAAAAGTCATGTAAGTCAAGCTTTTGCATTTTGGGCAAAAAAAAAGTTGGATATCATTTCACGGTAGCGGTCACCATTCACAGTTACGTTACGATTCGCATCGTCTTTGAAGAAGTACGGTCCAAGGATGCCACCAGCCCATAAACCGCACCAAATTGTGATTTTTTCAGGATGCATTGGTAGGTCTTGCAATGCTTCTGGCTGATCTTCACTCCAAAATCGACAATTCTGCTTATTTACGTACCCATTGAGCAAAATGAGCTTTGTCGCTGAACACAATGATGAACGCGATGAACTTTCTTAATAGAGCACGCATTTTGATAATAAAATTCAACCATTTCCAAGCGTTGTTTGTGGTTAAATTTAGACCAAACTGAAGATGTTTGACAGCGAAACCAAACATGAAACGGGCGTTAGCTGTTTCGATCAGTGTCGCCAAAAAGATAATAGCCACAAACCCACCCTTAAATTACGGATCCTCGTAAAATTCTAAAGCGATTTACCAACGTGCGTGTGTCTGTCCGTCCGTCTGTTGTAATCACTCTACAGACGTCAAAAGTTAGGGTATTGAGCTGAAATTTGGCACAGATACGTCTTTCTGCTGCACGCAGGTTGAGTTCTTGAACGGGTTAAATCGGACCCTGTTTGGACATAGCTGCAATATAGACCAATCTGCCGGTTAAGGGTCTACAACCCATTAAAGCCTTAGTTATTACCCAATTTTGATGAAATTTGCATCCGTGAGTTGTATTAAACCTTTCGACTCACATATGGTTCAGATCCGACCATATTTGGATATGGCTGCCATATAGACCGATCTGGCGATTAAGGAACTGAAGCCCATAAAAGCTGCATTTCTTAACCGATTTCTCTTAAATTTGCGAGAGTGAGTTGTTTTAAGCCTTCCGACGTCCAACTCAAATATGGTTCAAATCGGGTTTTATTTAGATGTAGCTGCCATATTACCCAATTTCGCTGAAGTTTGAAACATTGAGTTGTTTTGAATCTCCCGACATCCGACTCAAATATAGTTCATCTCGTAGTATATTTACATATAGCTACCATATAGACTGATTTTGGCCATGAACATTTTACTAATTAACAGGGTTTGCTTCACACATATCACATATCAATGAATGCAGTCCGATTCAAGTTTAAGCCCAATCATAGGGGCACTTCTTTTTATAGGCAAGTCCGAACGGAGTGCCGCAGTGCGACAACTCTTTGGAGAGAAGTTTTACATAGCATAGTACCTCACAAATGTTGCCATTTATATTTAGGGCCTTAGGACCTGATTAAATATGATTGAGACAAGCCCCTATTTAGATAAAACTATGGATATGGAGCGTGTTGCCGCTGAAGAAAATAATTTCCTACCAAAAGTTTAAGAAAAATCTTATCAAACCCGAGCAAAAGCTACCAAATGTTATAGAAGCCATAAATGAGGTATATGTTTTTAGGCGGTATAAAGTTTGGCCCAAGAAAATTACAACCCAAATCCAAAATGAAAATTAACCTCAAACAGGTGTATGGAGAACAAAAAAAAAAATTTTAGGAGTAATTTTCGTTTTTGGGGCCTTTTTCATGCAGCAATTGGGTTCAATTTGTGTTTTCCTCAAGTATATCTGAACTTTTCCAATTAAATTGGGGGTAAATAATATTGGGCGAATTGTACTTTCGGGGTTAGTTTCACAATTTTTGGGCTCAAAAGTAGTTTTTGCTCTTTTCAAAAAAAAAAAAAAAAAAAAATTAAAAAATCTCGCAATTTTTTTAAATGTTTTTCTATTTTTTTACTTTTGAAAAAAGTTTAATTGCCTTTGTCTACTGCTTCCATCTTTCCCAAACTCTACTTTGAATTTTGGTTAAAATCATTTTTACATCATTACAGCCCAAATTGTTTTATCTACATTTACACCCCAAATATACTCTGCAAACAACAACAACATATTTGGGGTGATTAACCACACTTTGGGGTCTAATTGCATATGGATGTTTGGGGTGAAATTGCATTATGAAAATACACCTCAAATTGTAAATCGCTATTTGACCCCGATTTAATATTGGAGCACAAATTGCATAAATGTAAGGGGTGTATTTGTATACTTTGGGATGCATTAGTTTTGGGGTGATTTTTTATAACGAAAAAGGAATCTATTTTTTTGGGGCCTTTTGTAATTTCTATTGGGGCGCAATAGCTTGGGTCCCACTGCCATCGCGCTTGTTTCACAGAATAGTTGGGAATTTCGGCATTCCATGTTGAACACATAAAATTTTACATCTTCAACGCTTACAAGTAAAAAGGCGTTAAGTTCGGCCGGGCCGAACTTTGGATTATGAAAATCCAAAGGTATGTATGTAAAACACCTTTCGTCAACATCCGGTGAATCCGATCTGTGACTTATTAAAGAAGGATATGGAAGGGCAAATCACTGTGTCCAATTTTGGCGACTTCGGACAATAAACACGCTTTTTATGGGCCGAAAGCATTAAATCGAGAGATCGGCCTATATGGCAGCTATATCCAAATCTGACTCGATCTGAGCAAAATTAAAGAAAGATGTCGAAGGGCCTAACACAACTCACTGTCCCAAATTTTGGCAAAATCGGACAATTAATGTGTCCTTTATGGGCCCAAAACCTTAAATCGAGAGATCGGTCTATATGGCAGCTATATTCCAATCTGGACCGATCTGTGCCATATTGTATTGGGCTTAACTCAACTCACTGTCCCACATTTTGGCGACATCGAACAATTAATACGCCTTTTATGGGCCCGAAACCTTAAATCGAGAGATCGGTTTATATGGTAGCTATATCCAAATCTGGCTCGATCTGAGCCAAACTGAAGAAGGATGTCGATGGGCCTTACACAACTCACTGTCCCAAATTTCAGCGAAATCGGACAATAAATGCGTCTTTTATGGACGCAAGACCTTAAATTGAGAGATGGCTCTATGTGGCAGCCATATCCAAAACTGGACCAATATGGGCCAAATTGAAGAAGGATGCCGACTGGCCGGGCACATTTCACTGTACCAAATTTTAGCAAAATCGTATAATATATGTGGCTTTTATGGGCCTTAGGCCTTATTTCGGCGGATCGGTCTATATGGCAGCTATATCCAAATCTGAACCGATTTAAATTGAAGAAGGATGACGAAGGGTCTAACACAACTCACTGTCCCAAATTTCAGCAAAATCGGATAATAAATGTAGCTTTTATGGGCCTAAGACCCTAAATAGGCGGATCGGTCTATATGGCAGCTATATCCAAATCTGGACCGATTTAGGCCAAATTGAAGAAGGATGTCGAAGTGTCTAACACAATTCACTGTACTAAATTTCAGCAAAATCGGATAATAAATGTGGCTTTTAAGGGCCTAAAACCCTAAATCAGCGGATCGGTCTATATCGATGCTATGTCAAGATATAGTCTGTTATATCGCATCTTCGAACTTAACCTGCTTATGGACAAAAACAGAATCTGTGCAAAGTTTCAGCTCAATATCTCTATTTTTAAGACTATAGCGTGATTTCAACAGACAGACGGACATGGCTAAATCGTCTTAGATTTTTACGCTGATCAAGAAAATCTATACTTTATTGGGTCGGAAATGGATATTTCGAAATGTTGCAAACGGAATGACAACATGAATATACCCCTATCCTTTGGTTGGCTATAAAAAGTGCTAGATGGTCGTTATTCATTTCGTATCTAGACATGTCCGTTCGTGTGTTTTTTTAAATTACTACAGCTTTACGTTCAAAGATGGCCTACATGAAGATATATCTCCCTTTATACCGATCTCTCGATAAAAGATTTGAGTTCTAAAGTCTTATATTTGCCCCGTTTTCATTGAACATCCTTGCCGAGTTTGGATACAATGATCTTCGATTTAAGTGTTTAGGCTCAAAATGCGCTTTTTGTACCTATTTTCGCCGTTACAATGGGTTGCAAGGAACCCTCAACATCTGAGTACGGACCAGCTTTGTATTTGTATGCAGCTACCACATAGCCCTGTTGTTCGATTGAAGGCATTGAACGCACAAGAGCCGTATTTCCTACCCAGAATTTACGAAATGTAGAGAGTTCGCTTAACACTCGCACCAGTCACAGTCAATAACAGAACTTCCGTCCATTTTTCTTGTAACAGTACTTGGCCCATAGACGTCCATGGCAATTTTTTTAGTAATTAACCTGGTGTTTATATGTTGCGAAAAACCTACCAAATTTTAAGGTCAGCCTACCAACCTTCCTAGAAAATTAAAAATTACAAATTTTGGTAGGAGCCTACAACAAACGGCAACACTGTAGTGGAGTTGAAATAAAATAGGATGATTAATATATGCATGTTGGTGGATATCCAAGGTTCGGCACGGCCAAACTTAACACATTTTTACTACAATAGTTTGTATTAAGCTACATCCAATTTGAATGTAGAATTAAGAGGTTTATGTTGTTCCTTTTTCTTAAAAACTCAGCTATTTAGTTGAAATTCCTTGAATGAATAAGGATTTATGTAATATCGTTTACACAAAAAGCAATGTTTGTCATCATTCAGAAGACGTTTTAAGAAATGCTCTTATCGGCTTTAAATTAAAGCCAAGAAGCTATGAGTACTTGCTGCATTGGAATATACTTCAGTATAAATTCACTCATATATATGAATATACTCGTATGTAGAATCAATGAATTAGAAAGCAAACTAGACTAACATCACTTTTTAATTTGCTTAAGAAAATTTCGTGACATGACTTATATTAAGATTATTTTAAATAGAAGCATAAAAATCGAATCCAGGGATCGGGTTTAAAGGAAGAGATATTGATTTATATACGGAGGACACCGTAGCGAGGAGGTTTGCATAACCGCCTATGATATTAAACGCCTGGATTCTAATCCTGGCGATAACATCAGAAAAATATTTTAGCTGTCGTTATACTCTACAAATGCTGGTGACGTGAAGTGAAGAACTGTACCATTTGGTATGGCAATGCAAATGCAAATTTGCCCATGAACATTCCATTAAGGAACGCAAACTTCTCAGATATCAATGGGCAAACTTCTCAGATATTAATGAGGGTTGTTCAATTCAAGTTTGAGCACAATGATAAGGAGCCTCTTTTTTATAGGCGAATCCGAACGGCGTGCCGCAATGCGACACCTCGTTTGGGGAGGAGAATTACATGGCTGTCATACTATTTTTATACCCACCACCGAAGGATGGGGGTATATTCATATTGTCATTCCGTTTGCAATACAACGAAATATTCATTTCCGACCCCATAAAGTATATATATTCTTGATCAGCGTAAAAATCTAAGACGACCAAGCCATGTCCGTCCATCTGTCTGTTGAAATCACGCTACAGTATTTAAAAATGGAGATAATGAGCTGATACTTAGCACGGAATCTTTTTTTGTCCATAAGCAGGTTAAGTTCGAAGATGGGGTACATCGGACTATATCTTGATATAGACCCAATATAGACCGATCCGCCGATATAGGGTCTTAGGCCCATAAAAGCCACATTTATTGTCCGAATTTGGGACAGTGGGTTGTGCCAAGCCACTCGACATCCTTCTTCAATTTGGCCCAGATGAGTTCGTATTTGTATATAGCTGCCATATAGACCGATCCGCCGATTAAGGGTGTTAGGCCCAAAAAAGGCGCATCTGTTGTCTGATTTGTCAAAATTTGGAACAGTGAGTTGTGTTAGGCCCTTCGACATCCTTCTTTTATTTGAACCAGATCGTTCAAGATTTGCATATAGCTGCCTATAGACCGATTTCTCGATTTGAGGTTTTGGACCATAAAAGGCGCATTTATTGTCCGATTTTGCCAATATTCTAGACAATGAGTTGTGTAAGGACCTTCGGCCCAGATCGGTCCAGATTGGGATATAGGCGCCATATAGACCGATCTCTTGATATAAGTTCATGGGCCCATAAAAGGCGCATTTATTATCCGATGTCGCCGAAATTTGGGACAGAGAGTTACGTTGAGATCTTCGAAAGCTTTCTGCCATTTGGCCCAGATCGGTCCAAATTTGGATATAGCTGCCATATTGGACCGATCTCTCGCTTTAGGATTTTGGGCCCACAAAAGGCGCATTTGTTGTCCGATTTTGCCAAAATTTGAGAAAGTGAGTTGTGTTAGGCCCTTCGCCATCCTTCTGCAATTTGGTACAGATCGGTCCAGATTTGGATATAGCTGCCATATAGACCGATCTCTCGATATAAGTTTTTGGGCCCATAAAAGGTGCATTTATTGTCCGATGTCCTTCAACATTCTTCTTTAATTTGGCTCAGATCTGTTCAGATTTAGACCGATCTCTCGATTTAAGGTCTTTGGCTCATAAAAGGCGCATTTATTATCCGATTTTGCTAAAATTTAGGACAGCTAGTTGCGTTAGACGCCTCGAAATCCTTCTTAAATATGGCCCAGATCGGTCCAGATTTGGATATAGCTGCCATATAGACCGATCTCTCGATATTTGTTTTTGGCGCATTTATTGTCCAATGTCACCGAAATTTGGGACAGGGAGTAGCGTTAAGCTCGTCGACAACTTTCTACAATTTGGCCCAGATCGGTCCAGATTTGAGTATAGCTGCCATATAGAAGAATCCTTTGATGCCAAAACATACACACTGGCAGTATGCATTGACATCGAGGGGGCTTTTAAAAGTGTACGGCTACACACTGATCCAATCCTTAGACCTGTACCAAGTGGACTCGGTCCTTAGAGACTGGATATAACATATGCTAAGGAACAGGTGGATAAAATGTATGTCCCATGACTCAAATATAAGGGAGAAAGTGGCACAAGGCACACCACAGGGGCATTTTATCGCCACTCCTAGGGTGACCACCATAAATGACCTATTACGGATGCTGACTGAGAAGGGATTTGATGTTATAATACTTCTAAGGGGTAAGGATCCCAACCAGCTATGCAGAAGGGCCGAAAGGAACTTGCATATGGCATAGGACTGGGCTAGACCCAGAGGTCTCAATGCTAACCCAGAGAAGACTGAAATATGCCTGTTCACGAGAAAGGCGAAGGTGGGCCAATTTACCACACCACGTTTTCTCCATAAGACGATTTCGATATCTGACAGGGTCAACGACTTAATTGTGATCTTGGATAGAAAACCTAATTTGAAGTATCAAGAGCGTACTGAGAAGGCTCACGGATGTTGGGCACTATGTAGACGGGCCATAGGCTCGAAATGGGGCCTAAATCCGAGAGTAGTCCACTGGCTATACAGGAGCGTGATTAGAAAAATACATACTTACGCCTCAGGAGTTCGGTGGACTGTTATGGAGAAAAAGTGCAACATAAGGACCATACAACAGGTTCAGATGACATGTTATCTTGGCATAGGCGGAGCGATGAGGACCACGCCCACTAGGGCACTGGAGACTGTTCTAGATATCCGACCCATTGACATACAGATTAAGTGTAAGGCAACCATTGTGGCTATGAGATTTAAGGCGATTGGAGCATGCATTGATGATGGGAGCAGCTCATAACATCGCGGCAAAATCGAAGCGACAATAGGAAACATGGAAGAAAGGGAAGAGGTTTCCTAGGTCGAGTGCGAGACACTGCTGCCAGCGGCATACTCTTGGATAGACAGAACCCTAGTATTGCCTTCTGGAAGATCATGATGATCACGGATGGATCAAAGCCAGAGGCAACCACGGAATGCGTGAGGTGGTGTGGTGCTAATGCGAGGACGTGGAGTGTGAACATCTTTACGGATAGTAAGCTGGCCATAAGGACAATAACAACCAGGACGGTAAGGTCACGAACTGTCGTGCAGTGTTAAAATATGGTCCTACAGGCGGAGATCCGGGCAATCACGGAATGCGTGAAGTGCTGTGGTGCTAATGCGAAGACGTCGAGTGTGAACATCTTTACGGATAATAAACTGGCCATAAGGGTAATAACAACCAGGACGGTAAAGTCACGAACAGTCGTGCAGTGTAAGAAGGAGATTAACGCCTTCTCTGAGGATGGGAAAATCCGCATCGTCTGGGTGCCGGGACATAACGGAGTAAGATGGAATGAAATGGCAGACGATTTGGCGGTGAAGAGGACTGCCGTCAAAAAATTTGGTGAACCCGTAGCCTTTCGGGACGATGCAGACCCAGTTAAGGGTGCGCGCGACGAATCTGCATGCAACCCTGTGGAACAGCGAAACGGTCGGTAGGACGGCGAAAATCCTACGGAGTCTAAAAGATACCGCCACTTAGGTGGGGACACTACACCAGAAATGGGCCAACTTAGGGAAGTGGCATGGAAAACAATTCAGGATTTTGAAAGTAGCACGGAATTCCTAACTTAGATTTTCTTTTTCGAGGTTACTTTTTTTTTGCATTTATAGCGCACAACAAGCCGATTAATGGCTTAAGTGTATGTCGGACGGTCGGAAGGACTTAAATTGCTGTGGCTATTGAGAATGGATGGCAAAGTTAATGAACCCAATTCTATGGTGGATGATATAACAACAAAGTATGTTGATACTAACGCTGTACAGTGGGATGGAAAAAAAATTTGTGGAAATAAGTCTGCCCTTTGTGGATAGTTAAAGATATCTTCATAAAATTTTCCATGCCTATAGCTGAGGTGTTATCCAGACTGCTTAAGGGTCCTGGAAGGCCTGGGGGCCCATTGGTGGACATATAAAGGTGGTCCCCTCGGCCCTATATAATTTTTTTCGGGCTGACAAAAGCGCATTTAGGGTTCGATTTTTAAAAGTTTCAATAAGGTCAACACAAATTATAAAAAACTTCATTTACAACTCATCTGCCTTTTTAAGGGCCGAAGTGACAACATTCGAAGGCTCACCAATGGCCCCGCTCATTCTAGAGTGCTTCTAGTTCCTAGTCTGGATAACACCTCAGCTATAACCATATACAATTTTGTGAAGATATCTGTATCCTTTCACAAATGGCAGCTTTATTTCCACTAATTTGTTCCCCTCCCACTGTGCGTTGGAACATTCGATACCTATCTAAACTATATTCACCAGTCCAAATGCTTTGAAGTTAATAGGTACTGGCTTATCGTTTGCTTTGGATTAGAGAAGAGGGCATTTCTTTGCATTGGTAATGTTTCACTAATCGCTTTAACATTTTTCAATGTTAGTTCTTTTTGTATAAGAGAACCATACGAAAAATATGCTTGCGTTTCACAAGAAACTTCTGCATATGGATAAGTATTCTTCGTTTACTGAAACAGATTTCGAGTGCAAAAATGGAACATCGATGTACTCACTCAGTTTCTGATTTCTAAGAAAAGCATGAGGAATGTGTGGGACAAAAGATTGAGTTGCAAACGATAAGCCAATAAAAGCTCTTTCTAAGTTAAGTGAACAAATCACTAAGATTTATTGGTAAGAGTGTCGAAAAAGAAAAACATGATATTGAGCACATAAACATGAAAGTTAAATTTTCTAGATTATCGAAAATAAAAATTGTAATGTGCAATAAAAATTCCTATACAAATTTAATTTTTAAGATATTTTCAATAGGAATCAAATCTTAAAAAAATGTAATCAGAAAATTTTATTTAAAAACCAGTTAAAGCCGTGCCGAATCTTAAATACCCTTAATCATGGACCGCATTTGTCAAGTTCTTTGCCCGATATCTCCTTATAGGCAAACAAAGGATAATGGATAAGAATTTCTAGGCTATTGGAGCTTCCAAGGTGGAAGTCATTATGGAACAAATGCAAATTTTGCCCATGAACCTTCCACTAAGGAACAGGGGCAAACTTCTCACATATAAATGAGAGCAGTCCGATTCAAGTTTAAGCTCAATGACAAGGGGCCTCCCTTTTATAGCCGAGTCCGAACGGCATGCCGCTGTGCGACTCCTCTTTCGAGAGAAGTTTTACATGGCATTGTACCTCACAAATGTTGCCAGCATTATGAGGGGAAAACCACCGCTGAAAATTTTTTTCTGATGGTCTCGCCAGGATTCGAACCCAGTCGTTCAGCGTCATAGGCGCACATACTAACCTCTGCGCTACGGTGGCCTCCGCATTCATTATGGACCATTTCAACCAAAACGGATAAGAATTGCACTCTATAGTAACCCAAAATATAAAATAGGGAAATCTGCTTATATGGGAGCTATATGGGTCTATGGACCGACTCGGACCATATTTAAGGTCATAGAAGAAGTCTTTGTGTAAAATTTCGGCGAAATCGGACAAGAATTGCGCCCTCTATAGGCTCAAGAAGTATAATCGGGAGATTGGTTTTTATGGGACATGTATTAGGTTATGCATCGATTAACACCTTTCTTGGCACAGTTGATGGAAATCAAAACACTTTATGGAAAATTTCAGCCAAATCAGGTAATAATTGCTCCCTTTAGCGGCTCTAGAAGTCATGATCAGAGATCGGTTTGTGTGGGAGCTATATCAGGCAATGAACCGATATGGACCATACTTAGCGCAGTTGCCGTACTTGCCACAGTCGTTGGAAGTTAGAACAAAACACTTCATCTAAAATTTCAGCCATTTCTTATCTTTTCGATTTGCCTGAAATGACGGCTACTATGGCTTCCAACACCAAAATCAAGTATGACCCGAATATAAATCTAAGACGATATACACATGCCCGTCCGTCTGTCTATTGAAATCACGCTACAGTCTTTAAAAATAAATATATTGAGCTAAAACTTAGCTTAACCTGCTTGTTTATTCACAAGCAGGTTAACTTTATCTTGATATAGCCCCCATATAGACCGATCCGCCGATTTAAGGTCATAGGCCCATAAAAGTCACATTTATTATCCCATTTTGCTGAAAATTGGTACAGTGAGTTTTATTAGGCCAGTCGACAGTATTGGTCCAGATCGGTCCAGATTTGGATATAGCTGCCATATAGACCGATCTCTCGATTTAAGGTTTTGGGCCCATAAAAGGAGCATTTATTATCCGATTTTGCTGAAATTTGGGACAGTGAGTTAAGTTAGGCTTCTCGATATCTCTCTGCAATATGGCCCAGATTTTGATATAGCTGCCATATAGACCGATCTCTCGATTTAAGGTCTTGGGCCCATAAAAGGCGCATTTATTGTCCGATTTCGCCGAAATTTGGGACAGTGAGTTGCGTTAGGCTTTTCGACAAATTCCTGCAATTTAGCTCAGATCGGTCCAAATTTGGATTTAGTTGCCATATAGACCGATCTCTCGATTTAAGGTTTTGGCACCATAAAAGGCGCATTTATTGTCCGATTTCGCTGACAATAGGATGCGGGCATAAGACTGATCGTCTTGACATTCTCAATCGATTCTGCCATGTCCGTCCGTCCGTCTGCCTGTCAAAAGCACTCTAACTTTCGAAGGAGTTAACCTAAGTGCTTGATATTTTACATAAATACTTCGGTCCATGCTTTGGTATGGCTGCCATATAAACCGATATCGGATCTTGACATCTTGAGCCTATAGATTGCGCATTTTTATCCGATTTGTCTGAATTTTAGCATGAGGCTGAAATTTAGCAAATGTGCTCAGTATGGTAGAAATAAGTCCATAACCTGATATAACTGTCATATAAACCGATCTGGGGTCTTGACTTCTTGAGCCTCTACAGAGCGCAATTCTTATCCGATTTAGCGGAAATTTTGCACGACGTGCTTTGCTATGACTTCCAATAACTGTGCCGAATATGGTTCAAATCGGTACACAGCTGCCACATACACCTATCTGGGATCTTGACTTTCTGAGCCTCTAGAGGGCGCAATTCTTATCAGATTTAAAGGAAATTTTGCACCACGACTACTTCCATGACTACGTATCAAATATGGTATGACTCGGTCTGATGGCTGAATTTTTGCACCAATTATTTTATTTTGACTTCCAACAACCCTACCAAGTATGGCCCAAATCGGCTCATCACATGATATAGATCCCATAGAGCTATATCAGGTGATGAGCGGACTTATTACCCGATGCGGCTGAAACTTAGCATGAAGAGTTTTGATATGACCATCAACACCTGTGCCAAATATGGCACAAACCGGCTCATAGCCTGAAATAGCTCTCATATAAACCGATTTCGGATCTTGACTTCTTGAGACGATAGAGGGCGAAATTATTACCCGATGGGGCGGAAACTTTGCATGAAGTGTTTTGGTATGACCATCAACAACTGTGCCAGTATGTTCCAAATCGGTTCGTAACCTGATGTGTTGGGTTGCCCAAAAAGTAATTGCGGATTTTTCATATAGTCGGCGTTGACAAATTTTTTCACAGCTTGTGACTCTGTAATTGCATTCTTTCTTCTGTCAGTTATCAACTGTTACTTTTAGCTTGCTTTAGAAAAAAAGTGTAAAAAAAGTATATTTGATTAAAGTTCATTCAAAGTTTTATTAAAAATGCATTTATTTTCCTTTAAAAAATCCGCAATTACTTTTTGGGCAACCCAATAGTTCCCACATCAACCGAGTTCGAATCTTGACTTCTTGAGCCGCTAGAGGGCGCAATTATTATCCGATTTGGATGAAATTTGGTATGGCTATCAAGGACTGCGCCAAGTATAGCCCAAATCGGTTCACAACCTGATAAAACTTCAACATAAACCCATCTCCCGATTATACTCCTTGAGCCTCTGCAAATACAAGTGCAATGCAAATTTGCCCATGAACATTCCTCTAAGAAACTGGGGCAAACTTCTCACATATCACTGAGTGCTGTACGATTTAAATTTTTAAGCTCAATGATAAGGAGCCTCCTTTATATAGCCGAGTCCGAACGTCTTGCGGCACCACATTAGGGAGAAATTTTTGCATGGCATAGTACCTCACAAATGTTTCCAACATTAGGAAACGATAACCACCGCTGAAAATTTTTCAGGTGTTCTCGTCTGCGCTACGGTGCGCCACGCCATATTTAACATTCGTGTTAAATATGGCGTGAATCGGTCCATAACCTGATGTAAATTTCGTGAAAAAAAAGATCTCCCAATTTTATTTATTGAGTCATGCTATCCGATTTGGCTGAACTTTTGCACAATGAATTTTACTTTTGTCTCCAACAGCCAAACCAAGTATGGCCCCAATCGGTTCTTAACTTCGTATAGCTGAAATAGCATAGCAACTCTTATCCATTGTCATTTGTTTATCTATAAAGGGGTATCGGCCAAAGAACTTGACAAATTATATCCATGGTGAAGGCTATATAAGATTCGGCCCGACCGAATTAAGCACGCTTTTACTTGATTTCTTTTTCTTGATCTTCTTTGTACCAAAGGAAAAAATACTGCAGAGCAAGAATTTCCCAGAATAAGTTGGTTGTCCAACTTACCCAACACAACAACAGCGATCTACCTAAAATTACTCTTTTAAACCCCTAGCAGCCTATAGAGGAAAGACAATCAAAATACCCTTAACTAGCACAACACATTTATCCATGCATAACACTATTATCCACTATGAACCACTAGTAGAACTATTAACACTATTATCCACTATTTACACACTTACCGATCAACATTACCCACCAATAACAACTACAACAACTTTGCTCCATAGAAGACAAATCTTTTCTTTCAACAAATTAATTGTGAATAATGTACGTAGCAAACACTTTTTAATATAAAATACTATTACTAATGTAAGTTGTTTAAACTTTTTTTACACATTCACAACACACACTCACTAACTAGACTAAACGCCCCTTGAGTAAGGCTGCGAACAATTGCGAAAAAAAAACTAACCCGACAAGCGCAAATTCTACGGGGCAACTAAACCACAAATTATTGAATGGGGATAAGAAGGAACAGCGAATTCATCTTCTTATTGGAATGCAGTTGTTCTCTCACTACCATTCCAATGCCTCATAGGAGGAGAACGGCAATATAACAGTTTAAACACTCTCTCATTAACAGAGTGATCTGTTATAATAAAAACATTTGCGGTACACTGTCATCTAATGAGCATAAGATCTAATACAAGAGAGGGTTTCTGCTTTGTCTTCTCCGTACCGTAAAATAACTCGCGTTAAAGACACAATATTTTTATCGCATTCTAATTGAATTCACATTGAGGGTTGCAACTTTTTCGGGTTATTCTGTTTTGATTCGGGCATTCCTTCGAACATTTTTTCGTATTTTGCTTTGCTTCTTTGCAACCAACAGTTGGAATAAAGGAAAAACGAAATATCGTAAGCAATTCCAACATGTTGTGTCTTTAAAATTTGTCACTCCTCATCCCGCTCTAACGCCAGCTCTTATTCTTTCTTACGCTCTTTGGATATAAGAGGGACTTGTTGGTAAAATATGTTTTCTCAGCTGAAAGACTATAGGGTAATTGTGCCAGTAGTCTGCAGTTTAATGATTTTGCCTTTTTCAAACCCTTCTCCTTTCGGGTACAAATGTTCAATTCAATTGAAATTTGGGTTTTACAATTCGAAATTTTGTTTTGTTTTAAATGAATAAACCAAAAATTTCCATTTACTTTATTAAATTGAAATTTTGAGTTTTTAAAATGGGTACTTTTCATCTGTAGTCGGTAGAACTTTCCAATAATCGACATGTCATGTTGCTAAAGGCGGCTACAGTTTTTTGGTGAAGAAAATATTATTTCTGAAAGTTCTGATGCACTTATTAACTCACATAACCAATAAAAAAAAAAGCAAGTAAAAGCGTGTTAAGTTCGGCCGGGCCGAATCATATATACCCTTCACCATGGATCGCATTTGTCAAGTTCTTTGAATGACTTCTTCAAATACATATGAGCTATATCAAGTTATTGACCGATATGAACCGTACTTGCCGTGGCTGTTAAGAGTCATAGAAAAACACAATCTCCAAAATTTGAGCCAAATCGTGTAATAATTGCGCCCTCAAGAGGCTTAAAAAGTCAAACTGGGAGACCGGTTTATATGACATCTATATCAGGTTATCAACTGATTTAGACCATACTTAGAACAGTTGTTGGAAGTCATACGAAAACGACGTATCTAAAATTTCAATCATATTGGATAAGAATTGCGCCCTCTAGAAGCCCAAGAAGTCTAATCGGGAGATCGGTTAATATGGCGGCTATATTAGGATATGGACAGATTTACACCATAATTAACACAGTTGTTGAAAGACAAAATAAAAACTTTCAGCCAATTCGGATAATAATTGCGCCCTCTAGAAGTCAAGACCCAAGGTCGACTTATATGGCAGCTATATCAGGTTATCAACCGATTTAGACTAAACTTAGCACAGTTTTTAGAAGTGACCAAAACATCACGTGCAAAATTTCAGCCAAATAGGAAAAAAATTGCGCCCTCTAGAAGCTCAAGAAGTCAAGGAGACCCAAGAACGGTTTATATGTTAGCTATATCAAAACATGGACCGATTTGGCCCATTTACAATCCCAACTGACCTACACTAAAAAAAAGTACTCCTTCGAAAGTGAGCGTGCTTTCGACAGATGGACGGACAAACAGAAGGGCATGGCCAGATCGACATTAAATGTCATGGCGATCCAAAATATATATACTTTATGGGGTCTTAGACGCATATTTTTGAGGTGCTATATAGTCCATCCTATGGTGGAGGGTATAACAAGGAAAAACTAAAAAAATGTCCTAGGTTCGCTTGGGCCAAGAAATAGATAACCACAACCATAGATATAATTTTCATCTGGTGCTCAGTATATAGCTATATTCAACTAAAATCTGGTGTGAACCGTATTGGTAAAGGATATAGAAAGGTCAACACCACCCAATGGTCCGAATTTCGGGGAAATCGGTTAAAAAATAAGCCATTTATGATGCCAAGAAATTCAATCGAGAGACAGATTTATATAGGAGGCATATCCAAATTTGAATATATCCAAATTTCAAATCAGACTATATCTGGATATACTTCCTATATAAATCTATCTCTCAATTGAACTTCTTGTCCTCATAAATGGCTTATTTTTAACCGATTTCCCTGAAATTTGTTTCAAATTCCAGCGAAATTGGCCCAAAAATTAACACTTTTTAACCTCAAAACTTTAAATCGGAATATTGATCTATGTGGCAATTTTATAAAATTATGATCCGATATAAAACATATTGATGTATGTGTCAGCTTATAAAATATGATTCGATATAAAACATTTATGGAAATTCCGAACAAATATATATAAATGTAGTTCGAAATGAAATATAACTATGGGCAAAAAATATTCTGTACCAAGTCTCAGATTTTAATTTAGAAGCGTGCTTTTATCAGCCAGGGAATTTTTTTGGGGATTTTCCCGCCAGGATTCGAACCCGGTAATAGATATTTCTCTTTGCCGCGGAAATCATTCCATTCCATAAGCAGGTTAATTTCGAAGATAGACTATAACGGAAAACATTTTAATACATGTTTTATATATCGATCTGCCAATTCGATTTTTGGAGAGCACAAAATAACAATTTTCCACTCGGCACTCAAATAACGACCACTTGAAAATCCAATTTATTTATGGTTCCTAATTTTTATGTATTAAATGTTCCTTTGGTTGTTTTATACCATTAAAAATTATTTGTGATCAAAAATATAAAATTTTTCCACAATTTCTTAACTTATACAGTCGATACTCGACTAATTTGTTTGTTAAGAACAGCAACTGTCGCACTTGTTTATGGACACCCTCTCTTTAAAAGCGGAATTCTGACGTAGTTTGTAATCTCAACTCAAATATTTTTTTCAGAAGAAGTAGAAAATATTATTGACTTTTATTGACCATTATTTTAATATGCAGTTTTACATATTCCTTGGTATTTGAGTTTAAAATACAAAAGTACCGACGACTGGTATATGCCGAACTTAGGAGCACTTACCCTATATTCCCCCAGGAATTGGGAAGATAATTAAAGCACCTTTACCTACCTCAACACAAGTGCACACTATTATTCTCTATTAACACTATTATCCCCTATGAACACACTTACCGACTTACATAACCAAATACAACAAGTTAGCTTCATACAAGAGGAATCTTTTCTTTGAACAAATTAATATGTGGATAAAGTACGTAGCAACAACTTCTTAATATAAAATACTATTGCTAGTGTTAGTTGTCCAAATAATTTACTTTACTCACACATACACACACAGTGAATAACTAAACTGAACTTCACTTCACTAAGGCTGCGAACAATTGCAAAATAAAAAAACACCCGACAAGTGCAAATTCCACGACACAACAAAACCACGAATATTATTCAATGGGGATTAGAAGGAACAGACAAATAATTTTTTTATTGGAATGCACTTGTTCTCACACCACCATTCCAATGATTAAAAGGAGGAGAACGGCAAAAGTTTAATCTTTTAACTCTCTCTCTCTCTCTCTCAAACAGGGTGATCTGTTATAAGAAAAATGTAAATTGCATTTGAGTGTTCTCTCCTAAAGAGGGTAATGTGATGAGTTCTAATTGGAATTGGAAAGCATAATAATACCATATATTCCAGCATAAAATTCTCTCATTGCAAAGGGTGGTAGTGTTTTTTAACCAATTTTTTTAAGTAGGCATTTTCTGGCACAGTAAATTTGAAAATTTATTTAAGAGAGACTACATTTGGGACTTACTTCCTGACCAGTTGAGGAATTCAGTAAAGTTTTTGAAAGTGTCTTAACGAAAATCGTTTAGTTAAAAAGCGATAACAGAATGTTAATGAATTCAGTAGCCACTTTTAACGATAATCGACATCGTTAAAATCAGTTGTTTTCGCTAACGAATAGTAATTCGTGAACTAAACGACGGACAATTATTTGGTGTTTACTTTAACGAAATAAATAATGATAAATATTTTCTTGGAAACGAGTTTGATATTCAATTTTGATGCCGATGGCAATATGGGGTTCAAATAAATGATATATAGATATATGAGAATAGAGCATATTGCTGATATTTTTTCCGGGCTTATATTGCTGATATTTTTCCGGGCAAAACACCCCTAAATCGGACATATTTACCGACCATGTCAATGTGGAGCTTAAATGAAAGGCATTGGGGGGAGGGGGTGTAGGGGTGGGTAGAGTACCCACTTTCGGGACCTATTTTTTGGGGGTCTACCCCAAAATACCCCACAAACAGCAATTTTTTATTGACCATTGCAATATGGGGCTCAAATAAAGGCATTTGGGAGTAGAATACGAATTTGATATCCAAATGTAGGACCATGTATTTAGGTCATCACCCCTAACCCAAAACTCCCCCCAAAGGGTACAAATTTTTCGACCATGCCAATATGTGGCTCAAATAAAAGGTATTGGGTTGCCCAAAAAGTAATTGCGGATTTTTTAAAGAAAGTAAATGCATTTTTTATAAAACTTAGAATGAACTTTAATCAAATATACTTTTTTTACACTTTTTTTCTAAAGCAAGCTAAAAGTAACAGCTGATAACTGACAGAAGAAAGAATGCAATTACAGAATCACAAGCTGTGAAAAAATTTGTCAACGCCGACTATATGAAAAATCCTCATCGTGTAAACTCGCCTAAGCCAATGGCAATTTAGGGTTTAAATAAATGGTATTTGAAAGAAGGGCAAACGCAAATTTTGCCCATGAACATTCCACTAAGGAACAGGGGCAAACTTCTCACATATCAATGAGTGCAGTCCGATTCAAGTTTAAGCTCAATGATAAGGGGCCTCCCTTTTATAGCCGAGTCCGAACGGCGTGCCGCAGTGCGACATCTCTTTGGAGAGAAGTTTTACATGGCATAGTACCTCAAAAATGTTGCCAGCATCAGGAGGGGAAAACCACCACTGAAAATTTTTTCTGATGGTCTCGCCAGGATTCGAACCTAGGCGTTTAGCGTCATAGGCGGACATGCGCTACGGTGGCCTCCATTTGAAAGAAGAGCGCGATGCTGATATTTTTTCAGGGCCAAATATCTGGGGCACCACCTCACTCCCGAAAACACCCCGTAATCAGATATCACGAGAATATCGGGCTGAAATAAAGTATTTTTTTAAATGGAGTACACCTTACATCCAAACTTAAATTCGTAGACCAATAAAGATCATATGGGATTCGGATAAAGGCACTTATATTGTTAAACTGTTAGTCAAGCGATATACTATTTTCGTAGCATGGTATTTCACTAAAAGCTCTTTAATTGTCGAAAATAAATATTTCAAGGAAAATTTTGTTCCATATAAAGTAAAAGAAGGTGCAGCGGAGCGGGCCCGGGTCAGCTAGTTTACTATATATTTTAATTCATTCTTTAATAAAATGCAGCCATATCTGAAATTTTTTTGAACAAAAAAACTTTACCCTAACTCCCCTTGCGTTGCTGTATGACAAAAGGATATTTCTTGGTTCAAAGGGCTCCTACGTGTTAAGTGCAATATTTTAAGTATCCTTAACGTTCAAATAATAAATCTTGAATAAATCGTCCGAAAAATATTTAGCCGAAAATTGGGTGATGATGCCCCTCTGAGCTTTGGTACTCGCTCATGCAAATAACTCATGTGATAGAATAATCTAAAAGATCCATTAATGAAATAGAAGAGTTCTGGATAACATTGAACATTTTTTTTTTTAATTCTTAAAGAATCAAAAAATCATAAACCAGTCCATACTTGAACAATGGTAAATATTGAAACATTTATCTACTAAATCGGTGGTTAAGAATGGCCGTCTACCTTGAATGACTTTTGTTACTTATTCAAAATTTGTTCTGTAAAATTGTTTCTGGGGGGGGGGGGGGGCGGCTTT
This sequence comes from Stomoxys calcitrans, assembly GCF_963082655.1. Taxonomy (NCBI): domain Eukaryota; kingdom Metazoa; phylum Arthropoda; class Insecta; order Diptera; family Muscidae; genus Stomoxys; species Stomoxys calcitrans. The sequence goes on from NC_081553.1 coordinate 93,271,571, forward strand.
TTGTTATTGCCATTCTTCAGTGCAGAGCATCTAATAAAAATATTTTATTTAAGCTTAACGGAATTAAAACAGCAATTTTGTTTCTTAAATGCTCCATCTTATCTTACATTGTGCATATTAATTATTTTGTAACCATTCTTGGCATTTCGTTTCCTTTTCAGCCCTGGAGTTGTAAAACTCTTGATTACGATTTAAGTGCTTGCAAAGTGGCCTCGAATTACTTGAGGCGCTTTTTTACTTCATTGCGATGTGAAAAGCTTTTAAAGTAAGGAAAAGCACAAAGGCGATGGTGCTGTAGGTGTCATTTTCATTGTTGCTGTGAAGGGCGCTTTGTATTTTTTTTTTTATTTCTGCGGACAGTTTCTCGTCAGATATTCAGTAAAGGCCAAAGTGAGAGTTGGTAATTGTTAAAGTTTTTGATTGACATTTAGTTTACAAAGTAGACGGGGCAGAGGACAGCAGATGTTAAAAAGGCACATTCGAGTTTATAGAAATTTCTAAGTTTAAAGAACAAAAAAGTTAAAGTTGGGAAAATCGTATTAATTATGAGGGACAATTAAAAGGAATAGCTATAGATTTGAATAAAGTGATTAAACCAACTCAATTCGATCTGAAGTGTGAGTTGGAAAATGGAAATGGAAAATGACTATAGCAACCCATTTTATAGAATTTTTGATGATAGTGGACCACTGTGCTAATACAAAAATTAAAGTTAATTCACACTATGAGGATATTTAGTTACATAAAAATAAATTCCTTAAAAATACAAAATTTTATTTTAAATTTCCATATACTTTAAACTTCTTAAATGTGCGTCCTACTGATAATTGGATGTTAAATAATCACCACACCAAAAATAAAATGTTATATTTTATATGAATTTTTAAAGGATTTTCTAATGAATTTCAAAGAATTTCTTGCAACCTCTTTGCATGATGCTATTGCCAAACGGCTTACACAAACGCAAGCCACACTCGGGTTGAATGAACTTGTCTCTTTGCCATAGGCATTGTATGAATATTTTATAGCATGCAATGTAAAATATATTGGAAATCTCATCACGCTCATACAGTATAAAATATTTAACTAATTTAAAAATAAAACCAGTAAGGAAAAAAGTGTTACACAATGTGGTGAAGAATAGAAGAAAATGCCTTCGAGTTATTTCAATAAGATGTGTGAACATACTTGCAAGTATTCAACTCCTGCACTTTATAGAAGCTGTATTTTTGTAAACATTGAAAGTAAATATAAATACTCGGACATATTTCTAATCTTGTAAGGTTGGTCTTCATTTTTCGTGTAGCACCAAGCTTGTATTCAACTTAACTTTTTTTAAAAGAGGCATATTCATTTATTCGGACAATATGACCTAGTCAATACAATCCCAATGTTACAACATCGTGATATACATAACTCACAAAACTCCATCAAGGCATTTCCAATTTGTACCCTTCTTCTAAATACGTTTAACTTGGGTTCCGTATTGTTTTATCAGGTTTCATGCAAAGAGCGTAAGAAAGAAGAAGAGCTGGCATTTGAGCCCAATACGGGATGACGAGTGACAAAGTTTAAAGACAAAACATGTTTGAATTGCTTACGATATATCGTTTATCTTTTTATTCCAACTTTCGGTAGCAAAGAAACAAAGCAAAATACGAAAAAATATTTGATCGAATGCCTGAATCAAAACAGAATAACCCGAAAATGTTGCAAACCTCAATGTAATTCCAACTGGAATACATGGAAAATGTTGTGTCTTTAATGCGAGTTATTTTACGGTATGGGGAAGACAAAGCGGAAACCCTTTCTTCTATTTCTCACCCTCTTTGGTTTCATTTCTATGCGGTATTAGGCTGGAAGGGTGCTCTACTCTTAAATCCATGTAGCCAAATGACGGTATAAACCGGATTTGGGATTCGGAGCGGAGACGAGCAGGTCTATTTTTGCCGGAGCGGGAGACAAATTTGTAGAGCCCGGAGCGGAGCAAGAGCAGAACGGTTTCCAATTTCAAAATCCGCTCCGCTCAGACAAAATAAAAATAAAAAATATTAATTTTTTTGGTTTAAGAACTTGTTGCAAATGCAAATCAAGCCATGAACATCAAAGAGCGTAAGAAAGAATAAGAGCTGGCGTTAGAGCCCAATACGGGATGACGAGTGACAAATTTTAAAGACACAACATGTTTGAATTGCTTACGATATTTCGTATTTCCTTTATTCCAACTTCGGTTGCAAAGAAACAAAGCAAAATGCGAAAAAATGTTGGAACGAATGCCCAAATCAAAACACAATAACCCGAAAATGTTGCAACCCTCAATGTGATTCTAGTTGGAATACATGGAAAATGTTTTGTCTTTAACGTGAGTTATTTTACGGTACGGGGAAGACAAAGCAGAAACGCCCTCTTGTATTAGATCTTATACTCTTTGGTTATTTTACGGTACGGGGAAGACAAAGCAGAAACCCTCTCTTCTATTTCTTACGCTCTTTGATGAACATTCCACTAAGGAACTGTGGCAACTTGTTAGTTTAAGAGACTTTTAAATTATTAAATTAACATGAGATAACATTAGAGTTAGGTTTCGTTAAATCGTTATCGAAAACTTATTATAGAACCAAATTGTCCCAATTTAAAAAAAATAATTATTTTTAAAGTCAAAACAAGTGAAAACGAGCTAAGTGCGGTAGAGCCGATTCCTGTACACCATCCACCGTTGATCGCACCTGTCAAGTTATTTTTATTGCCAAAACCTAGAAAGGAACAATCAGCAAATTCCATGAATCTTATATCCATCACCATGGGAAAGGAGGTATGGTAATTTAGTCATTCGAAATACCTATTTCAGACCCTATATATATTCTGGATCGTCATAAAATTCTAAGATGATTTACCATATCTGTGTCCGTCTGTTGTAATCACGCTATAGCTTTCAAAAATTGAAATTTTGAGCTAAAGTTAAACACAGATTCGCATTTAGTCTATACGCAGGTTAAATACTTGGACGAGCAAAATCATATTTAGATATAGCTGCCACATATACTGATCTCCCAGTATATGGTCTTAAGTCCATAAAAGCAGCTTTTATTAACCGATTTCTTTGTAATTATAAACGGAGAGTTTTGTTTAGGCTCCCGATATCCCAGCCGAAAATAGTCCATATCGGGCCATAATTAGATATAGCTGCCATATTGATCGACATTACGATTTAAGGGTGAGTTAATCAACCGATTTTGTTGAAATTTAGAGGAGAGACATTCTGTCGACATCCGCAACGAGTTTGGTCCAGATCGAACAATTTTCACATATAGCTGTCATATATACCGATCTGCCAATTAAGGGTCTCGAACTCATAAAAGCCTCATTTGTTATCCGATTTCGCTTAAATTTGAAACAGTGGATTGCACTTGGCCTCTCATTGTCAGAACTGAACATAGTCCAGATCGGACCAATTTTGGATATAGCTGCCATATAAATCGATCCACCCATCAAAAGCCTTATTTTTCTATTTCGCTGAAATTAAGAGCAGTGTGCTGGAGATTTCCCGTTGTCCGAATCAAATTTGGCCCAGATCGGACCATACGTAAATATTAATTTGGAACATGGAGTTTCACTAGGGCACCAAATATCTGAACCGCGTAAGGTTCATATCAGATCATATTTGGATATAGCTTCCATATGAACCGATCTGCAGATCTGGGATCTTAAGTCTTAAAATCCTCATTTATAACCTAATTTCCTTGAAGTTTTAAACTATGACTTATGTTCACTTCTCGGTACCTGAACTGAATATGATCCATATAGGCACATTTTTGGACATTAAAATAGATATAGTAAGTTTATAATAAACAAGTAAAAGCGTGCTAAGTTCGGCCGGGCTGATTCATGGGATCATCATCATAGATTCCGCTCAAAATGTATACAAACTTAATTGAGCTGAATTGAGCTGAATAATTTTATTCTACATACCAAACTTCTATCAAACCAGCAAAATGAAAGCTTCTGGGAAGCGAACAAGGATAATCGAGAGGCCGGTTTATATGGGAGCTATAACATGTTATAGACCGATTTGGACCGTACTTAGCACAGTTGTTGGAAGTCATAAGAGAACACCATGTGCAAAATTTAAGCGAAATCGGATGAAAATTGAGGCTTCCAGGGGCTCAAGAAGTTAAATCGGGGTTATAGACCGCTCTACTGGGTTATAGATCGCACTTAAAACAGCTGTTGGAGGTGATAAGAAAACACTATGTGCAAAATTTCAGCCAAATCGAATGAAAATTGCGGCTTCCGGGGGCTCAACAAGTGAAATCGGGAGATCGGTTTATATGGGAGCTATATCAGGTCAAAGATCGATTTGAACCGAACTTGACACAATTGTTGAAGTCACAAGAAAACGCTGCAAAACTAAAGCCAAATCGGATGAACATTGTGGCTTCCAGGGGCTCAAGAAGTCAAATCGGAAGATCGGTTTATATGTGAGCTATATCAGTTTATAGACCGATTTGTACAGTACTTGACACATAAATTGGAGATCATAACAGAACGCTATGTGCAAAATTACAACCAAATTGGATAAAAATTGCGGCTAGCTTTGCGCGTTCGACGCTATCGTGATTTCAACAGACAGATGGACTGACATGGCTAAATCGAATAAGAATGTCGAGAGGATCCAGAATATATATACCTTATGGGGTCGGAGAACAATATTTCGAGGTGTTACAAACGGAATGACTAGAATAGTATACCCCCATCCTATGGTGGAGGGTATAAAAAGGATAATAAATATATCCAAAGTTTTGAATTTATATATCCAAAGAATTGAATTTAATGCGTTTTTACGTGTTTTTTAGAATTTGGTAAGGAATTGCTTTCGTAATATGCTTAAGAAGTAAGAATGGATGATCTGTTTATATAGGAGTAATAGACACGGATGATTACGCAAAATTTCGGTCAAATCAAATAATACGGGATTTGGAGGTGTAAGGAGAAATTGTGAAAAATTGTATCTAAATCAGATAAGAATTACTCCCTCTAGAGGCTAAGAATTAACGCCCTCTAGAGAAGAAGTACAATCTGGGGATCGGTTTATATGGGGGCTATAAACGGTTTCGGACCGATTGAGACAATACTTTACAAAATGTTGGAGGTGATAAAAGAAACCGGTTTGCAAAATTTCTTCCAAATCGGACAAGAATTGATCATTTTACTTGGGGGCTTTATAAGGATATGGCCCGATATAGACGGCGATCAAGAATGCAAATTCAAATTTTGCCCATGAACATTCATCTAAGGAACAGGGGCAAACTTCTCCCATATCAATGAGTGCAGTCCGATTCAAGTTTAAGCCCAATGATAAGGGACCTCCTTTTTATAGCCGAGTCCGAACGGCGTGCCACAGTGCGACACATCTTTGAAGAGAAGTTTTACATGGCATAGTACCCCACAAATGTTGCCAGCATTAGGAGGGGCAAACCACCGATGAAATTTTTTTCTGATGGTCTCACCAGGATTCCAAACCAGGCGTTCAGCGTCATAGGAGGACATGCAAACCTCTGTGCTACGGTGACCTCCGATCAAGAATAGTCAATCTAAAATTAAAGGAGAGGGAGCGAAGCGATGCGAAAAAAAATTACTGGAGCGGAGGGGAAAAATTTTTACGCGAGTGAGAGTGGGAATTTCATTCACTCCAAAATGAAATTATTCATCAGACAGTTATCTGAAGAACAATACCAAATGTTTAGGACATATTTTCGTAATAATTTTTCTACAAAAACGTAATTTTTTAAAGAAATAACAGTAAAAAAGAAAAACCAATATAAAACATGAAATAGGGACATGTTTCCCCCGCCAATTTGTTAGTGCTTTCCAACATCTTAACAAAAGAAACCCAGATGCGTTTTTGGTAAACATAATAAAACATGCATGGGATTATGCACGCAAATACAACAAAATACAACAATAAAAATAGTTTGTCTCCTAAGACATAATTGGCAAGAAACTTTAATTTCTCTGATGCTTTTACTAAAATCTTTCTGAGAAAATGAACATTAAGTTACGTTTTAGAGCTTATCAGTATCCCTGCGCTGCTCCTTATAGCCTGGGACGATTACAATAGAATAAAACAAATGTTAACTAAGCATGAACATGACGCAATGTGACGTCAGGGGAGCTTATGCATGCAATTATAGGAGCAATGTAATACAATACTAGAAAATTGCGAAGAATGAATTATTAACACTCACCGTTATGATAACTGTTTTTTGGCTTTTATATTTGTTGCTATGTTAGTTTAAAGGACCGCATGAAACGAACGAATGTACGCGCAAAACAAGAAAGCATGTCAAATTGCTTCACATTCACAACATACATACGTATACATAGCACAGACGTGTGTATGTACAATCTTAAGAAAGTACTATTTGCTGCTCTTCATGGTTAACATTAAGTTACAACAAATGTTTTTTTTTTTTCACCAGAAAACAAAAACAATAAACACAACTAATATACGACACATACCGACCGAATTCCGCGATAACCGATCAATGCAAGTAAACGACTCAGACTGAATGCAGCATGCAATTGATGGTTGTCAAGAAGTCTTCTTACTTTTGACTATTGCTTTTGTGCTTTTGGCAATTGTTTTTGCGTAGTGGTGAGATCACGTTGAGAAAATCAATAAGAGAAACAATGAGAGCAGTATAGTAACCCGAGTCTGCGTACTAGTCATTAACGAAAGAGGGGGAAGATTAAAGTTTAGCCGTGTAGAGCATCGCTTAAACTCTACAAAAATATGGAAAGAAAGGATAAAAAGAAAAGGGAAAGAGAAAATAAAAAAATATAATATATGTATATATATTGGATGGGGGTTTTACAACAAAGTGGTAGTTACTAAGCAAAACAAAGCCAAATAGTTAAATGTATAGAGATTATTTTATACTAAATTTTGTTTGCATTAAGTGGACATACAGTGGTGGAAAAAATAAGAGGATAATAGTTTTTAAGAATATTATTGCACAAAAAGAGTAAGAAAACATGATTAAACATGATGAGGATAATAGTTTTTAAGAATATTATTGCACAAAAAGAGTAAGAAAACATGATTACTTTTGTGTAAGGCTGAACCTGAATATTCGTAGCCATGTTGGCCTTTGAACGGTGAACTTAAATTGAACATTAAATCTTATAAAATTCACGGATACTCATTATGGTGTTTATCGATTGGTAAGATATGTAAAAGTTGATCATCGCCTAAGTGTCAAGTTTTACCCTAAGTGACTGAGGGCCGCCCTACACTCAAAATATTCGGGGACATGTTTTCGGACTGAAGCAATATGGGTATCTAATGAAATGTAAAGTAGTGACATATTTGCCGTGGCATTATAAGGGCCGTCCGTTGCTCACAAACCTCAAAAACGAAAATGTTTGTCCAACAGTACAATTAGGGTCTGAAATGTCATGTATTATGGAGTGGACTACGAATTTTGTATAAATATTTGGGACCATGTTCTGGGATCCGCGACCCCTCGAAAATCTCCAACATTACATTCAGCACATACGAAACAGTATGAGAATCATAGAAAATGTATTTGATAAAGGACGACCTTTTAAGCGTAATAATTTTGTATATCCACCACCATAGGATGGGGGTATACTAATCTAGTCATTCCATTTGTAACACAAATTTGTAGCAATTTGGCTGACATTTTGCACATAGCGTTCTGTTATGACTTCCAACAATTGAGCCTAGTACGGTCCGAAACGGTCTATAACCTGATATAGCTCCCACATAAACCGATCTCCCGATTTGACTTCTTGAGCCCTGTGGAAGCCTCAATTTTCATCCCAACAACGGAGAAAAGTACGGTCCAAAACGGTCAAGAACATGATATAGCTCTCATATAAACTGATCGTCCGATTTGACTTCTCGAGCCCTTACAAGCCGAGATTTTTTATTTTTATTTATTTGATAAAAATGTAATGATAGTACAACAAGCATTACTTATAAATTACAGTACTATCCGATATATGTCAATAACTAATAGTTTCACAAAAATAATACTATTACATAGGTATTTAAGTATAAACAAAGAAATTAATGATTAAAGAATTATACAGAAGATAAATAATTATTAGTGTAATTTGATGTATATATTAATAAATGTGAGCTAATATTTAAAGGGTCAAAATTAAATTACTTCCTAAGTGAGATGATGTTTTAGCTTAAGTTTAAAGTTCTTTTCATTAGGACTATTTCTTAAATTGATTGGGAGGGCGTTCCAGAGACGAATGGTGTAAACAAAAAATTGTCTGTCACATACCAAGTAGTTACTTTGCAGTGGAACCATGCAATTGGTTCGAGAAGATCGTGAGATTTCCAACCGGTCGTAAAGATATTTGGGTTCATGTGTATAAATTAAGCGATGCATGAAAGTCAGTGCACGAAATTTCAAAAAATTTTCAAATTCCATCCCATAAAACTGTCTAGAAGCCGATGATATACTATCCGCACGTCTGATACTATAAACAAATCGTGTAATGTCATTCGAAACTACTTTTAATTTACGCTTATGGACGTAGTCACATTCTGCGTATATCTCACAACAATACAAAAGTTTAGGTAGTAAATAGGCATGAGCAATTGCGTGACGCACACTGAATGGAATATATTGGTGAATAGACCAAAGAGTCCGTAACATACCATAAATCTGTCCTATAGCCAACTCAATATGCCTATTCCAGGACAGAGTATTGTCAAATAATACCCCTAAATTCCTTGCAGTCTGCACATACTCTATGGTCTTGTCACCTAAGGCAAGCCTAGGCAAAGACAATGTATCTATAGACTTTCTCGAGATAACAATGCTCTTCGTCTTATCAGGATTCAACTTCAAGCCATTCTTGGTTGCCCAATCACTGATGGCAATTAACTGCAAATTAATCCACGCCACATATGACCTTGTATCACTCGTCCTGCAAGAGAAACACAATTGCACATCATCAGCGTATAAGTGCATGTCATATCCATCAGGTATGCTTGCAATATCATTGACATATAATGAAAATAATAGTGGTCCCAGCACAGAACCCTGAGGAATACCACGAGTAAGCTCCAAGAAATCAGACATCATACCGTTAGAGTAAACAGCCTGTGTGCGCCTGTCCAGATATGATGCAATAAACCGAACTGCTGTGTCGTCAAAATTAAACAAGGTTGTAAGTTTAGATGCCAATATCGTGTGATCCACGGAATCGAATGCCTTAGAGTGGTCTAATAGGACAAGAAAGCTTACGTGGTTATCATTAATATTGCGTCTAATATTTTCGACTACATCAATAAGTGCAGTCGTACAACTACGGCGTTTACGAAACCCAGATTGCCTATCTGATAAAAGGAAATTCCTGGTTAAAAATGTATTTATCTGATCATACACAATATTCTCAAATGCCTTAGACAAGAATGGCAAGATCGCAATTGGTCTAAAATCATTATTGGACTTAGGTACCGGAATAACCTTTGCCCTCTTCCAGCCACTGGGAAAGATCGATGACAGAAGTATATAGTTAAATATATGTGTAATAAATGGTAAAAGATTCGGTAATATTGGTTTCAGAAAGTTAGGGTCAATACCATCGACACCTGTGGCATTGGATTTTATCCTCAAAATTGACTCCAGAACGTCACATTGATCAACAAGTCGAAATCTGAATTGCTCGTCAATGCCATTCACGTCAGTCTGCAATCCGCCCAAGTAAACATTACCTTGCGCAAACGGTACATTAATGGCCAAAAATTGCCGGTTCATATCATCGAGTTCGGGTTTGGAAAGATTCGCATCTTCGCCAGTCTTCTTTCCAATTCCGATACCAATGTCTCTGATCACGCCCCATTTTTGCCTGCAAGTGACAGCAGAGTTGTACCTTTCACCATAGAACGACATCTTGTTCTCCCGGATCTCCTTTACAACCTGATTCCTGAGTGTTCTATATTCGTCATGGAGTCTTTCAGTCCTGAACCTCTTCCACCTACTGTAAGCCCGATTTCTTTTAGAAATCAATTCAGTCACTCGTCCGGTTATCCAGGGCTGCTGCCTTGATTTGACAACCCTACGTTTCAAAGGCACGTATCTCTCGTAGAGGCGGATCACATTCTCTTCAAGAAATCTTACTTTCTCGTTCACATCCTCGTAGTGGTATATCGCACTCCATTCCACTGAGAGCAGATCCGTCAGTAAGTTCTCGTTGTCTACATGTCTAAAGTCTCTATACCAAATAGTTTTATCCTCGTATTCCATAGTAAAATTATAATTTAAGAAAATAATGTCATGCCTGGAGAAACAACTAGCAGAAAGTTGGTCATAAAGCAGCACCTTATCCACTGACCCAACAAGAAAAAGATCCAATAGAGTCTCAGATGTATTTGTATAATGAGTTGGAGTATCCGAATTAACAGAATGTAAGCCATATGTATTAAAGTCACTAATCAAGTTATTATCTAAAAGCAAATTCGAGTTGAAATCACCTGTGATGATAATTTCATTGAACGACATAGAAACCTCATGTATTTTCTCCATCAGTTCATCCGTGCGAACCAATTTATTCGGCCTATAGACATTACCGATCAAAAGCGTTTTATTGTCTCTTCCGACTGAAATAAATATATATTCCATATTATCCTGCGGGTCTGAAACAAGTCGTATCCTAGAAGCAATACCATTCCTAACATATATGGCCACACCCCCTGCATGTCCTTGTCTATCAACCCGGTATAAATAGTAACCATCAAGCTTAGCCAATTCGTCAGGCATGTCGCTTCTGAACCATGTCTCGGTCACGCATATAAAATCAACATTGGATCCGACAAAAATAAAGCGAAATTCATCAATCTTCTTTAGTAGGCTCTGGGCATTCAAATGTATTATATTCATACCATTTTTCATTTTAGCCAAAACTCTAATCATGGCATGCAAATTATCTCTGGAACTCCTGTTATTACTATTAGCACTCATCATTGAATGCATAATTAACTATCATCTCACCTAGACTGAAAAAATATTTAATGAGGAAATGGTCAGCATTAGAAGTGACAAAGCGCGTATGAAATAAAAAATATAATGCACAAATTGTCAATAAACATAGTGTTGCATTGTTTAAATAATAGGAAATGTATGTATCTTTTAAATTAAACACAAATATAAAACAATATTGATCAAAGCCTGAATTAGCGAAAAAGTCTATTTAGTTCCTCAAAAGTTCTAATGCATAAAGGTTCATCTGAATCATGTATTTTTATATAAACTATTCCACGTAACGTATAAACTGCCTTAATTCTATTCTCCTTTTTGATTTTTAATGCCGATGAAAAGATTTTATGATTGAAAGGCGTGAGGTTTTCATTGATGTAGAAAGGCACATCTCCATCAATACCAATTTGTTGAAGTTTCAAATGTCCTTTTATATTCCGCTTATACTCAGCGACTACTTTAAGTAGAAAGTTTTTTTCATATGGCGTTTGTAATTTAGCTACAATGGCTCCATCTTTTATGCCACGTATATTCTTTATATTTCTTACGCGATATATTGAAATAAGGTGTATATTGGATATATTGAGATACTTGCATATATTGTCAAAAATAACTGGCAGATTTTCGTTTTCATACTCTGGTATACCATTAATACGCACATCGTTGGCTACAATCAAATTCTCTTGTTGTAAGAGGCGCAAGTTTAAATCGTTGACAGCCGATTTTAAGTTAGCATTCTCGATACTTGCCAATTCAAGTTTCTCTATTCGCTCTTCAAAACTAGAGATTTTTGTAGTCAGTTTATCAATGACTGATTTGAATTCATTTTTTAACTCGTTTTTTACCTCTTGAATAATGTCATGTTTAACGTAACTTAACCGATTATTCATTTCATTTAGAATACGTTGCTCCATTTTTTCCATCAAAAATTGTATTTCTTCGTGCTGTTTGTCAAACCTTTTTTGAATAATATTTATAATTCGAGTTGGTGACTCATAGCTTGCCAGCTTCGGGGTTTTAGAAAGGTTTTCACTTAGAGGGTCATGCAGCTCCCTCAGGCGTTTTGGGGCTAAACTAAGTGAATCCCTAGGCTTAGCAGAGGTTGATGGTGATGGTGATGTTGTGTGATCCATTGTGATGAATTCGACGTTTTTTGCGTTCATACGTTGTTACGTTACGGTTTTACGTAGTTGAACTAACCGATGATCTGTTCCCACTATTTCCCAGTATATTCGTTGGAGGGGATCAGCTGATGATGTTTATATTTGTAGTTTTCGTGAAGTTATACGTCCCACTCTCACAGTTTGAGTGCAAAATAATAGTGTTTTGTTATGAAATAAATTAAATTACCATAAAATTAAATTGATGTTCAATCACAGATTTTTATGCAATTTGGTTAAAATTTTATGTTATGACTCTCAACAACTGTGCCAAGTACGGTTTAAATCGCTCTACAACCAGATATAGTTCCCATATTTTAGTAAAATCCATGGTGGTTGGTTCCCAAGATTCGTTCCGGCCAACTTAGCATGCTTTTACTTGATTTTTTTTAATAAAACACTTAAGTTTGCAAATTGATACTTTTACTTTTATACCTACAACCATAGGATACCAATTTCATCATTCCCCTTTTAATACCTCTAAATATGCGTCTAAGATCCCATATAGTATATATATTCTTGATCGTCATCACATTTTAAGTCGATCTAGCCATTGTGCACCCCACACTTTTTTCAAAATTGAAAATTGCCAAAATTTTTTCTTTTACTGTGAAATTGGTAAAGATACCTCAAACTTTTTTTGAAAATTATCGTCGCTACTGGGTTTTGGAATTGGCCCACCGGCTGCGACTTGTGGTTGAAGTCAGAGCTGAATTTTGTACGGCTTCCCAACACACTATTTTCAGGCCGATCCTAACCTTTCAAAGCCTTCAAAATGTGCCAATCTTTGCGAATGTCTAAGTTATAAAATGATAGTTTTGGCGAATCAGCTTCAGTATTTTGATGAAATTTGTTCTTTTGTGCTCATTTTAATTAGATCTCAAACTAGCTTTATGATTTCAACAGGTTATTGTTTGTGCCAGTCAATTGGTTTTAAATGACTTTTATTTCAATAAAATGTTAAGAAAATAAATTAAAAATGAAGCAACAATAAATGTTAAATATATAAAAATTTTTTTTTTTTGAAAAATTTTTATGATGCCGCTTATTTCTCCTTTCATGGCATAACAATTAAAGGTGGTCTCATTTATTTAACAACCCCAAATCATATGGTGGAATCCGCCATCTCGTCATTAAGATGTCATTTCAAAATTTGCATTGTTCTCGACACAACCAAAGAAACTTGCCCTTGTTTGCGTACGCGTGCCAGTTAAATGAGAGAAAGAGAATTTCACACAAAGAGAACGTGGAGAAAAATGGGGTAGTTTGCTGAGAATATAAACACAGACCTGACATTTTAATACCGTCAAACTGGCCGGATCTATTCAGCTGTTCGCATAACACCACCTTCTTTAATCCGCCTTTTTTTCCGCCAAACATTATTAAAGTCGATCGAAAATCGGATTTTGAAGGAAAAGATGTTCGGTTTAACTATTGCCGTACATGGCTATAATTTGCATCAGGGCTTTATAAGTCCTAATTTTTTTCTAATTTATTGGCGATAAAATAAGAAAAGGTGATAGAACTAGAAATCAGATATACGAAGAGATTTCCACGTTATTGCAGTTGGAAACTTTTATCGTTTTTTGCCCACTAATTTTTACTCAGTAGATAAAATAAATAAATAAATAATTTTTTTAAAATTCTTCTTCGATTTTGCTGAAACTTTGTACAACGGCTTCTCCCATGACCTCAACATACGTGTCCAATTTGGTTTTAATCCATCTATAGACTGATACAGCTCCCATATGAACCGATCTCCTGATTATACTTCTTGAGCCCCTACAAGGCGCAATTCTTATCCGTATGAACTAAAATATTACCCAATGACTTCAACTATGGTCTTCAACATTCAATTCACCTATGGTCCGAATCGGACTATAACTTCATATATCTCCAATGGCATAACAATTCTTATCCATAATTCTTTGTTTGTCGGATATTGGTGCCCAATAGGCCACCGTAGCGCAGAGGTTAGAATGTCCGCCTATGACGCTGAACGCTTGGGTTCGAATCCTGGCAGGAACATCAGAAATTTTTTCAGCGTTGGTTATCCCCTCCTAATGCTGGCAACATTTGTGAGGTACTATGCCATGTAAAAACTTCTCCCTAAAGAGGTGTCGCTCTGCGGCACGCCGTTCGGACTCGGCTATAAAAAGTAGGTCCCTTATCAGTGAGCTTAAATTTGAATCGGACAGCACACATTGATTTGTGGGAGGTTTGCCTCAGTTCCTTAATGGAATGTTCATGGACAAATTTGCATTTGAATAGATTTGTTGTTGTTGTGGTAGTGTGTTGTGCACTGCATCGGCAGCCCTTTGCTGATGAAGGACTCAATTGTGTTTATCCGGTATGTAGAACTGGTTCCCAAGGTATTTCTATATATTTGTCGAAATACGGGACATATGGGTCTTTGAAAGCTCCTTTCCTTTTTATTGTAGGGGACAAAATAGCCCTAAATTAAATTTACTCATGCATCATACTAGAAGATTTTTTAAGAATCGATTAAAAAATGATTGAATAAATTAATTTTTTAATTGAAAATTACGAAAATTTCAATAAAAAAATGTTTAGGTTCAATTAAAAAAGTTAATTGAATCAATTAATGTGTTAATTGAAAATAACAGACATTTCGATCACGACTGTAATCGAAAAACAAGTAAAAGCGTGCTAAGTTCGGGCGGGGCCGAATCTTATATACCCTCCACCATGGATCGCATTTGTCGAGTTATTTTCCCGGCATCTCTTCTTAGGCACAACAGGATATAAGAAAAGATTTGCTCTGCTATTAGAGCGATATCAAGATATGGTCCGGTTCGGACCACAATTAAATTATATGTTGGAGACCTGTGTAAAATTTCAGCCAATTCGTATAAGAATTGCGCCCATTGGGGCTCACGAAGTAAAATAGAGAGAACGATTTATATGGGATCTGTATCGGGCTATAGACCGATTCAGAACATAATAAAGACGTTTGTTGATGGTCATGAGAGGATCCGTCGTACAAAATTTCATTCCAATCGGATAAGAATTGCGCACTCTAAAGGCTCAAGAAGTCAAGACCCAAGATCGGTTTATATGGCAGCTTTATCAGGTTATGAACCGATTTGACCCATACTTGGCACAGTTGTTGGATATCATAACAAAATGCGTCGTGCCAAAATTCATTCAAATCAGATAAGAATTGCGCCCTATAGAGGCTCAAGAAGTCAAGACCCAAGATTGGTTTATATGACAGCTATATCAGGTTATGGACCGATTTGAACCATACTCGGCACAGTTGTTGGATATCATAACAAAACACGTCGTGCAAAATTTCATTCCAATCGCATAAGAATTGCGCCCTCTAGAGGCTCAAGAAGTCAAGACCCAAGATCGGTTTATATGGCAGCTATATCAAAACATGGACCGATATGGCCCATTTACAATACCAAAATTTCAAGCGGCTAGCTTTACTCCTTCGGAAGTTAGCGTGCTTTCGAAAGACAGACGGACGGACGGACAGACGGACGGACATGGCTAGATCGACATAAAATTTCACGACGCACAGTGGGCCAAATGGCAAAAAAATTGGAAATAAGTCTACAACTTTTTATCTGTTGATTTTAGCCATACAAAATGTTCTAGACATTTGTAGAGGAGGACATAGGCTTTCAGAAAAGTGCTGTTGGTCCATATCTTTAATACAGGGTGAGCTACAGGGTGTCAAAGTTGACCACTTTTGACTTCTCCAAGCTTCTGGGGGCCATAACTTTTGATCTACTCAACCGATTTACATGATTTAGGACTCTAGAGAAAGAGCTTGACAAGATCTAAAAAACTTATGCATAAAGTACCATGCCATCGTGTACTGTTAAGGAGTTATGAATTGTTTAATTTTAAAATATGAAAATTTGGCCTTGGTTTTTTTCAGTGTTTTTTAAATAACTCCGTCAATTTTAAAGCTATAAACTTCATACTTCACACAAATTATGCCAGCATATGTGTGCATAAAATACAAAAGGAATCACGTGAATATCTTTGGCGGTTTAAAAATGGCATCGTTTTCAATATGAAAAATATTTTTTTTGTCAAAAAATTGCAAAATTTTTCAAAAAAGATACTCCCATTTCCTTTAAGTTTTCGCAAACTTTGGCCGTCAAAGCATTATCATTTCTTTCCATTTTCACAAAGTCGAGGTATTAAGAAAAGTTTTAAGTGCTAATTTGGCTAATTTCGATATCAAACAACACCGTTATCTTAAGACCAAAATGGCCAATTTTTTTACTAAACTTCAAAAGTTTCTCACTGGAAAAAAAGTTCCACGGGGATTTTTTCGCTTTTTTTGAACTTAAATGAAAGCTTAAAATGTTCCCAACATTTTAAGGTATGTCTCGCCATATCCTAGCCATAAATGAGATCGTAGCGATCAAAATACTGAAAAAAGTCAATTTTCAAGTAGTGCTATATTCATTGCTAAAAAACAAGTATTACGTCACATTTTATTGCAAAGATGTTAAATAAACTTTTATTTGGTAACACTTCTTCTACAAAACACAAAAAGAATCATGGAAATATCTCTATTCTATTCCATTTTATGGAACCGGCAATAAAAAAGTCAATTTTTCAAAAAAGTCGAATATCCCAAATTTTGTTTTTGTTGTCCTAATTGCACATGACACACTATAGCCATATTTACGCAACATACCTTATCGTAAAGGAAATTTTCATACCTTTCCAACGATGTATAAAACATTTCTCAACTCGGATTCTATCTACTCTAAAATTCATTTACACTTCATTAAACTCTATATAAAAATGTCTATTTGTGAAATGGAACCTTATATGGGGCCTACACTAAAACATTGATAGATTTGCCCAGGGTTTACAATACAAATGTGTTAGAATAAAAAAAGGTCTCCTGCCAAAGTTTAAAAAAATTGGAATAAAAATATGTGTTTTAGAGCGAAAACACTTCGCATCGGCGTGCGTTTATATGTATATTAGCTACTCCCAAAATAAAAAAGCATTTTAGTTTTGTATTATTTGATTTTATTCTCTACCAAATAATCTAAGGTATCAAAATTTAAAAGCTCTTTAATTTGAATGGCATCGGGATCGTCCTTATCTATATCGTCACATATTTTTGGTAGCCATTTAGTTCTGATGCTGTATAGTACCGGATCAGACGATAACAATAAATATTGAAGTAAATCATAATTTTGGTTAAATTTGGTGCTCTTTCGGGTATTGAAAAGCCGGAACTGTTTAACATCTCTATTACGGGATTCCTGAGCTTCTTCTGTAAGTTCTCCTAACGGAAGTATGTTGTATTCCACAATTTCCTTGCCATGATGTAAGACTTTATGTACTGTCGGTGTTAAAGCTTTCCACGAATATAAATCAGATAAAATGTTTTTTGTGTCATTACTATAAGCTTCAAATTTGGTTGAATTTATCATCTTTTTGCTATTGATTACAGCCAAAATCACTTTGAATCGTCTTAGCAAGTGTTCATCAAGACCGGTTATTTTAGATGTCGATACGGGGTCCTCAAAAAACCGCCTTGCCGAGTTGCCATCATTTGTGCTTCCGTATCCGTAAAGAGGTTTATCTATTATAAGTCCCTTTTGTTTAAACTCCAACTGGATTCGATTCTTCTCTTCCTGCCTCATTTTGTGAAGATCTTGGTTGTTTCTAGCAGAGACATCGCGGTTTCCAGGGCTAGTCCGATATTTAAGGTCATACGATAAATGCAAACAATACTCCATGAATCGAATTCTACAGTGCAGGGGCGAAATACCGAAATTGAGCGCATTTTCGTTTACTAAATTTTCATCAGACTTGTCCTCGAATTGCCCATTCTTCTTGCCACAAATATTGCATCTCCAATTGGACATAACGCCAGTTAATGCGTTTGCCACCTTTCCATCGATCATAGTGAGTTGTAGTTGAAACGAAACTTTTATATTTCTTCCCAATTGGTTTATAACAATCATGGGTAATGCAGCAATTTCTTCCTTTATTTCGTTCACCAAAGATCGTGTTGTGTTCCGGTCTTCCTTTGTATACTCAAACCGAATTGGGCGACATAAATATTTTGACCCAGGTGTTCTATTTATCCATATATCTTGAAATGCATTTTCTTTCGATGATGAAGATTGGTCCTTGTACAATCTCATTCTCAATGGTACTAATGATGCCATGAAAATTGATGCGAAGTTGGTATCTATTTCTGTTTGTTGCTTATATTCGGAAAATCCAGATGATCCATCACAACCCCATTTGCTGATCAAAACCACTTCGGAATTATTACATGTGTTCAACTGTTCTTCAGTAAAATTAGAAATAATTCTAACAGCTGTATTTTCAACAAGATCAGCAAGTTTCACTCTTGCTTTTAATTCGTCCACGTATATATTTGATGGCACCATTTTCGTCCTGGTGTTGTACAATTTATGTTTTGAGGGTAAACAACCCCATCCTTTTTCACGAAGAGCCTTCCTCATTGTTGAGTATTTGTTTCTTGAGAGGCCTAGGTTCAAAATCAGGGCCAGTGCATCTTCCTCCGTGAATTCTGTAGTCGATTTTGGAGTTGGAATACTTTCTACCATTCTCTTTACCCTTTTCGGAGATGCTAATGGTAAAACATCGACAATTCGTCCAACATTTTTTGGTTGTGTTTTTAACAATGCTGTTTTGAACGTATCTTTTATTAAATTTGGCGGATGTGCCGCCAATAGTTCCTCTTGTTTTTTCTTTTTGGTTTTCTCCGTAACTTCGTCGTATGCTTTGCTAGGCCGGCCGGGAATCAGCGGTTTAATTTCAATAAGTAGATCCGATTTCAGCCACTTCTCATACATTTTGAAAAACTTGATTTTTGCGAATGAACATTCTGGCAACCTTCTCTCAAATGATTTGTAGAATTTTTCAAGTTTGTCTAAAGCGTCTTTATTTAGCCTTATTCCATATATGTGGTCCAAAGTGTAAACAAGTTCCTTAAATGACTCCGTGTATGATTTGGAATCATTTTTGATGTCCCATACAATTTTCGAAAGAGTGGAATACTTCAGTATGACTTCCATAACTTATAAATGTCCTTTACGCCTCTACAAAATATAATGAAGAAAATTTGGATTTTGTTCAAATATTTATGCAATATATTCACAATTAATGACCCATTTCAGGTATCAGACGCAATCGTAAAAAGGGGTCCAAAGTGCCTCTTTTTACTTACTCTTCTATAATTATTTACCTGGACTCGAATTTGGTTAAAAAAAATGACAATGAATTTTTTATGGGTAGGTTTTTTCACATTCATTGATACGGTGGATTTCCTGGGAATTCGACATAGCGAAACAGGTAACATTTGTCTGCATCAAATCTTAACACAAATATATATATATATGCAGGTATATTTCTAGGTTACTTTTTATTCAAAAATCATCAGCTTACATTAAAAATAGATGTAGGTACTATACAAACGCACGCCGATGCGAAGTGTTTTCGCTCTAAAACACATATTTTTATTCCAATTTTTTTAAACTTTGGCAGGAGACCTTTTTTTATTCTAACACATTTGTATTGTAAACCCTGGGCAAATCTATCAATGTTTTAGTGTAGGCCCCATATAAGGTTCCATTTCACAAATAGACATTTTTATATAGAGTTTAATGAAGTGTAAATGAATTTTAGAGTAGATAGAATCCGAGTTGAGAAATGTTTTATACATCGTTGGAAAGGTATGAAAATTTCCTTTACGATAAGGTATGTTGCGTAAATATGGCTATAGTGTGTCATGTGCAATTAGGACAACAAAAACAAAATTTGGGAAATTCGACTTTTTTGAAAAATTGACTTTTTATTGCCGGTTCCATAAAATGGAATAGAATAGAGATATTTCCATGATTCTTTTTGTGTTTTGTAGAAGAAGTGTTACCAAATAAAAGTTTATTTAACATCTTTGCAATAAAATGTGACGTAATACTTGTTTTTTAGCAATGAATATAGCACTACTTGAAAATTGACTTTTTTCAGTATTTTGATCGCTACGATCTCATTTATGGCTAGGATATGGCGAGACATACCTTAAAATGTTGGGAACATTTTAAGCTTTCATTTAAGTTCAAAAAAAGCGAAAAAATCCCCGTGGAACTTTTTTTCCAGTGAGAAACTTTTGAAGTTTAGTAAAAAAATTGGCCATTTTGGTCTTAAGATAACGGTGTTGTTTGATATCGAAATTAGCCAAATTAGCACTTAAAACTTTTCTTAATACCTCGACTTTGTGAAAATGGAAAGAAATGATAATGCTTTGACGGCCAAAGTTTGCGAAAACTTAAAGGAAATGGGAGTATCTTTTTTGAAAAATTTTGCAATTTTTTGACAAAAAAAATATTTTTCATATTGAAAACGATGCCATTTTTAAACCGCCAAAGATATTCACGTGATTCCTTTTGTATTTTATGCACACATATGCTGGCATAATTTGTGTGAAGTATGAAGTTTATAGCTTTAAAATTGACGGAGTTATTTAAAAAACACTGAAAAAAACCAAGGCCAAATTTTCATATTTTAAAATTAAACAATTCATAACTCCTTAACAGTACACGATGGCATGGTACTTTATGCATAAGTTTTTTAGATCTTGTCAAGCTCTTTCTCTAGAGTCCTAAATCATGTAAATCGGTTGAGTAGATCAAAAGTTATGGCCCCCAGAAGCTTGGAGAAGTCAAAAGTGGTCAACTTTGACACCCTGTAGCTCACCCTGTATTAAAGATATGGACCAACAACAGCACTTTTCTGAAAGCCTATGTCCTCCTCTACAAATGTCTAGAACATTTTGTATGGCTAAAATCAACAGATAAAAAGTTGTAGACTTATTTCCAATTTTTTTGCCATTTGGCCCACTGTGCGACGATCAAGAAAATATCTACTTTATGGGGTCTCAGACGAATATTTCGAGTAGTTACGAACAGAATGACGAAATAAGTATACCCCCCATCCTATGGAGGGTATAATAATCATAGTCAATTAAATAATGATTGAATCAATTAATTTTTTAATAGGAAACGATTTTATTTGCAATTAAATGTTTAATTGAAAAATTTTTGCGATATTATTTTCTGTGCAGGGGAGTCTAGTCAACAATAGGGGATCATTCCTTCAATCATTCCTTAGGCGACCGTGGCGCAGAGGTTAGCATGTCCGCCTAAGACGCCGTACGCCTGTGTTCATACCGGCGTGACCATCAGAAAAAATTTCAGCTTTGGTTATCCTCTTATTAATGCGGGTTACATTTGTTAGGTGTTGGCCATGTTTAAAGCTATGAGACAGGCCGTTCGGACTCGAAATCAAACAGAAGGCCCCTTTTCATTGAGCTTAAACTTTAATCGGACTACACTCATTGTTGTGAGAGAATTCTCTTCTGTTCCTTAATGGAATTTTCATGGCAAATTTAGTTCAATTCAATTCAATTCAATTGTTCTTTATTTTCATGTAACGTTATAAAAGGTATAGAAATTTACAAATGTTAACTTATTAGCAATAAAGAATTATACAGCATGGTTTTATTCAAACCGTCTGCCGGAAAATTGAGTTTTTTTTTTTTTTTTTTTTTTTTTTATTATTTCTAATGAATTTATTTTAAATAATTAGTAGTTGAACTCTTCTATAAGAACTTTTCTATATTTAAGTGCTTCTTTCAAGAATTTGTACAGGCTTAGCCAGCTAAAAACTTCCCCACCATTTAGGATATTAATAATTTCATTTCGGGACAAAAATATTTTATTGAAATATCGCTCGCGAATACTTTTAAGTATTGGGCAGCAACCCATGAAATGTTCCAATGTTTCTGCTTCTCCAAGGTTACACAGAGAGCATCTTTGTTCATCTGCAGTTCCGTTTTTATTAGAATTCAGCCAAAGTAGATCTCCTCTAGCTTTCATTATCAAGGTTATTTGTTCTTGACCGTAATTATCATTGCAGTAAAGTGGGCCAGCACTAAAGTCAAGGAATTTAAAAATTCGTCTCTCACTTCGCTCCGCATGTTGTATAAATTCTATATAAGCCTTGCTTTTTATTTCCGTCAAAAGTTTTTTAACTGCAGCCATCCAACAGTTCTTATTCAATTTTACATTACTGCTCTGGATATTATGCTCTGTTAGTTGGCAAGAAAACTCCTTAAAACAGCTTAAGTTTTTATTTGAAAGTTTCTTGGCAAGTATATGTGGTAGTCTGTGACTCTCCAGATCAAATAGTACTTTTGCCAGGTATTGTAGATGTAGAGAATACGTATATATATACCCCGGCTCGTATCCGGTATCCAAGGCAAGGACGTAATTTGGAGTAGACTCTGGTAGTTTCAGAATTCTTTTTATAAAATAACGATACAATTTTTCAACCTCACTAAAATGGGAATTCCCCCATATCTGTGCTCCGTAACTATGGATCGAACGACAAACAGCCAAAAACATCTTCCATTTCGCCGTCAGATTTACAGAGGGTTTAGAAATAAAATTTCTCCACGTTGAATTTATTGCCATTTTCGTAGCTTCTTCCTTTTTCAATAGGTGTTTAGTAAAAGATAATTTGGGTGTTAATATAATTCCCAAGTATTTATATTCGTTTACTATTCTTATGCTTTCTCCTTTAAATGTCCATTTTTCATTTGCAGATAACTTTCCTCCTCTTCTAAAAACCATTATTTCGGACTTGGTGTGGTTCACTTCCATCCCCCATCTGTCGCAATACGATTCTAGGTTGTCTATCATCCGCTGCAAAGTCATTGGGCTATCAGCCATTATAACTATGTCATCCGCGTACATTAAAAGACGAATGTTTGTTTCCTCTACGAAAAGACCGCCCTCAAGATGGCTATGTAAATCATTTAGATATATAGCAAATAGAACTGGCGACAATAAGCAACCTTGTTTTACGCCAGTACAAGTATCAAAATACTCCGACATTTCGGTGCCTGACCATACTGCGGACTTTGTGTTTCCATAGATCTTCTCTACAAAACCGATGATTTTTGACGACAGTCCTATATCATGAAGCTTGTATATAAGGAGGTTTCTTGGCACTCTATCAAAAGCTGCTTTAAAGTCTACGAAGTACGCATAAACCTTTTTGTTTTCGTTTAATTTAAGATTGACTATTGCTGCTAGGTTAAAGATATTATCGACTGTAGAATAGCCTTTTCTGAAACCCGCCTGGTACTCATTTAATATTTGGTATCTGTTTACCCATTCTGTTATTCTACCATTGATCATTCCAATCATGAGTTTTCCAATACAATTCATGAACGTGATGCCCCGAAAGTTGTTTACATCGTTTGGGTCTCCTTTCTTGTGTATTGGGAATATTACGCCGACGCGAAATGTTTCGAAGTCGTCGAAGCCATCCAAAATCTTGTTAAAACCCTCGCATAATGTTCGCAAGTAGTCATCTGAAGCGTGGATAAAAAACTCATAGGGAACTCGATCTTCCCCAGGCGCTTTATTTGATTTAACATTTTTTAGTTGCAGTTTAATTTCTCCGACTGTAAAATCTCTATCCAGAACGAAATCCGTTACATTGTTGGGTGCATAAAAAATTGGTAGAGTTTTGCATACAGGGTTTAGCAGGCACTTAAAGTAGTTTTTTAATGTTTCTACTGATATATGACAGGAAACATCATTATTATGCTGTCTGAGTTCCTTCGCCAGCGACCACCATGCCTTACTATCGGAAGTAACGTCTAGCTTCCTCTCTATCTGGGTATAATAGTTTGACTTTTTGGCTTTACATAAATTATCATAAGATTTCTTTTGATCCATATAGGCGTTTCTGTCTTTTGCTGACCCAGATCTCCTGAGCTTGGAGAGCAACCCCATTGTCTTCTTTCTGTCTTTCAGACATTCTGTGTCAAACCACTTATTTTTAAAACGCACTTTTTGTGAGTTTGAGTTCTTCGGATAAGACTCGTATATGGTCTTCGTTAAATCTCCTAGCTTTGGATTTAGTGGTAGGCTGCGAAGATTTCGATTCAAAGAACTCTGGTAACTGATTTTATTTGTGTCTTTCCATATCAATTTTGGCAATAAGTTTAATCTGTCCAGTGTGTTCAGACTCGTACTTGGTAAGGATACAGTTAGGACTAACGGGAAATGGTCAGACCAAATCTGATCGTCAACTCTGAAAGTCCTTATGTATCCCAGAGTTTCTAACGTAACAGCACACAAATCGATCACGGAGCTACCATTTTTGTTTGTAAATGTAAACCTGCCTTCTTCATCACCTGGCGTTCGTCCATTCAAAATTACTAGGCCATTATCATTACAAAATTCCACATATTTTTTCCCATTCGAATTAATATTTTTATCATTTGACTGCCTGGTGCTGAGGCAATTTTCTAGCATCTCTGTAGGTACCTCTTGCTCCTCTCCGATCCGAATATTGTGATCTCCGATAACAATTTTGCTTCCTTTACTACTCTCAACCGCCGATTTTAAATTATCGAAATCTTGAGCCCAATCAGCACCTCTCAGGTATACTGGTAAAATTTCGAACCGGACCGAGTTAAACTCGCATTGAAGTATATCTTGGCCCCCTCTTCGAGTAAAAATATGCTTAAAACCATTCCTTTCTAAATCGCTGCGTACTCCATATAATTGGCCACCAATGCCTCGACCTCTTGTACTGTTCCTGGTAGCAGCATTCCAGTATATTTTAAATTTTTTAAATTTTCTTATATAGAAATCTTGTTTTGTTGTCTCAACATGCGTTTCCGAAAGCATAAAGATATCAAAGTTTTCTAAGTATTCAAAAAAGTGGTGGTGAAGATTTTTACTGCTCAAGCCGTGAATATTATATGCTATAATTTTTAATGTAACATGTTTATAGCTTTCTATAAATTTAGTTAATTTAGATCGTTCCTTAGTGTATAAATTCCATCACTTTTTATTTTACCTACTTCAACAATATTTAATGCTACAAGAATCCTAAGAATTCAATACAATCCAATATTGTGTCGCCATAAATAGAAACACTTTGATAAACTAATAAAGCGAGACTGCAAATATTTAAGTAACGCAAACAACATTCATTCAACAACACTTCATTCGATTTATTTTCAATTTTCTCCATTTCACTTTAAAAAGCATCATTTTAAATTATAGTTTATGTTCTGTTATCTCAACATTTAATTTAATTATATTTGTTATGGAGTTCAGTTGTGTTTGCTACGGCTTGATTGCCTCCAATGCCAGCAACACTTGGAGCACGTAATACAAATGGCCAAAATAGTAGGTAGGTGATGCCTGTTCCTCATTCCGCATTAATATCAACCAGCGAGCTAGTCAGCCATCCAGGCAGGCCAGCATCCGGGCATTCGCCTTTCCCGTATACATCCTTAGTGGCAGCTATTCCCTGATTCTTGAATGGTTACACAGTCACTGTAGAAGACTATGAAACTCTGACCAAATTATACACGTGATTGAAATCTTAAATTCATTCGCAACATTTCCATTGGCCAAGGTAGAGAGCTAGTTAAAAATTAGATTTGTTTTAGCTCAGTGGCATAGAATGGTGCTGTGCCATGGCTCAGTGGCATGGCATAGTGCTTATGAAACACAAAATAAAGAGAAATATAGAGGTTCCGAGTGCCGCTTATGCTGGTGTGGGCTTAAAGTAGCTTCAATGATTTAGCAATAAAATATCTAATTTGTTCAGATTATTATTTTACAAGATATTCAATTTGCGATTTTCTTACAATTTGTGTGTATAAACATGACTGGTAATGTCAAAGGATTCATTTAGAAGAACTAATTTTGAAGATGACTAATTGAACTGCGAAAAGGAACAATGGGGTAGTAGATGTTACAAATATGTTAAGTAATTTTGTATACCCATTGCCATTGGGGTGTATATATATTTCGGTTGCCTTAGTATTTTTTAGTCTATGCGTTCACTTAAACCGGCTTGAGATTTCGAATGGGCCTCATCATAAGCTATTTGGATATATTTCCCATTTAAATCCTTGAAGCCTTATGAGCTTTATTATACCCTACCCTGAACGAAGAGAGATAGACCCATTGATAAGTATACCGATCGACTCAGAATTACTTTCTGATTCGATTTAGCTATGTCTGTCTGTCCGTTTGTCCATGTTAATTTATGTATAAACTACAGGTCGCAATTTTCATCCGATCGTCTTAAAACTTGGTACAGGCATGTTTTTCGGACTAGAGACGAAACCAATTAAAATTGGAAAAAATCGGTTCATATTTGGATATACCTCCCGTATATATGTTCGTCCGATTTTCAGTAATAATGCAATGAAATGGCGAATTTCATGGAAATCGGTTCAGATTTAGATATAGCTCTCACATATATGGGTTGCCCAAAAAGTAATTGCGGATTTTTTCATATAGTCGGCGGTGACAAATTTTTTCAACGGCTTGTGACTCTGTAATTGCATTCTTTCTTCTGTCAGTTATCAGCTGTTACTTTTAGCTTGCTTTAGAAAAAAAAGTGCGCGAAATTTTGTTTACATTTGTTTGTTTGGCGTCAATTTTAATATGGAGCCCACAAAGGAGCATTTTCGTCATATTTTACTTTATTATTTCCGTAAAGGAAAAAACGCGGAGCAGGTTGATTATCCGTTCATTATCGCATAAAAAGTCTTGGACTGGTGAAAAAGCTTGATATTTGGGTACCACATGTATTAAAAGAAATTCATTTAACAAACCGAATCAACGCTTGTGATATGCATCTTAAACGCAATGAATTCGATCCGCTTTTAAAACGAATCATAACTGGAGATGAAAAATGGATTGTTTACAACAACGTTAGTCGAAAACGATCATGGTCCAAGCATGGTGAACCAGCTCAAACCACTTCAAAGGCTGATATCCACCAAAAGAAGGTTATGCTGTCTGTTTGGTGGGATTGGAAGGGTGGGGTATATTTTGAGCTGCTTCCAAGGAACCAAACGATTAATTCGGATGTTTACTGTCAACAATTGGACAAATTGAATACAGCCATCAAGGAGAAGCGACGGTCAATCGTAAAGGTGTCATATTCCACCAGGACAACGCTAGACCGCACACATCTTTGGTCACTCGCCAAAAACTGAGTGAGCTTGGATGGGAACTTTTGATGCATCCACCATATAGTCCTGACCTTGCACCATCAGACTACCATTTATTTCGATCTTTGCAGAACTCCTTAAATGGTAAAACTTTCGGCAATGATGAGGCTATAAAATCGGCCTTGGTTCAGTTTTTTGCTGATAAAGGCCAGAAG
The DNA here is from genome assembly GCF_963082655.1 of Stomoxys calcitrans. Taxonomy (NCBI): domain Eukaryota; kingdom Metazoa; phylum Arthropoda; class Insecta; order Diptera; family Muscidae; genus Stomoxys; species Stomoxys calcitrans. Next base: position 93,299,019 of record NC_081553.1, read on the forward strand.
TTCTATGAGCGTGGAATACTAAATTTGCCAGGAAGATGGCAAAAGAATATCGAACAAAATGGCAATTATATATTTGATTAAAGTTCATTCTAAATTATATTAAAAATGCATTTACTTTCTTTTAAAAAATCCGCAATTACTCTTTGGGCAACCATATCGTCCGATTTTTACTCCTAGATCTACTGCAAGCGCATTTAGTGACCAATTTTCCCAAAACTTCGTTCAACGCTTTCCTCGACGACTGTCACAGTCTCTGAGAAGTTTGCTCGAAATCGGTTCAGATTTAGATATAGCTCCCATATATATGTTCTTCCGAATTGCAGTAATATTGCAATAAAATGGTCTTTTCTTAACCAATTCACTCGAAATTCGCCAGGAAGAATTTTCTCTTCACTCTCGACAATACTTGTGAATTTCATGGAAATCGGTTAAGACTTAGATATATCTCTCATATATATATATCGCCCGATTTTAAATTCTAGAGTCACAGCAAGCGCAATTATAGACCCACCTTGCCAAAATTTTGCAAAACGCTTTCCTCGACGACTGCCACAGTATCAGAGAAGTTTGCTCAAAATCGGTTTAGATTCTCTCGAAATTTTGCACTAAGGATTTTCTTATGACTCTCGATATTATTGGCGAATTTCATAGAAATCGGCCCAGATTAAGATATAGCTGCCATATATGCATATCGCCAGATTTTTACCCCTCGAGCCACTTGCCAACATTGTGCACAACGCTTTCCACAAAAGCCACATTCCGGCAAGGGATAGCTGTGAGTACTACACAGTCTGGAACATTGAGCTCTAATGTGTCTGGTGTTCATTGCTGTCACCAGAAGCTGAGCTGCAAGGTGCCGGGCACGTCCACAGGTTGCGAAATGCTCCATACGGAGTAGCTGTAACGAGAGTCGCGGACCAATCAGCGGCATCGAGCGGAGAGTCTCAGCGAGAGACCGGGCGGCACGTGCTCCTGCAAGGCGAGTTATTGGCGCCTTTAAATAACCAATAGCTAACCTTTTCCCCCGGTGATCGGCCCTTGGGCCGGAACGAGTTTCCTCACCTACAGGTGCTTGGTGAGGATTGCCACCTCTACATGGAATTGTGGCTACAACAAAATCCACATGTTTTCATGGTTGAGGCGTTAGATTAATAACTTGCACTTTTAGAAGATTTTCATTACTTTAATGAAATGAAAAGCAAGTAAAAAGGCGTTAAGTTCGGCCGAGCCGAACTTTGGATACCCATCACCTCAGGTATATACGTAAACCACCTTACGTCAAAATCCGGTGAAATAAGCAATCCTTATGCACCTTATAGTCCTATTTGGACCAAAAACTAATAAGTACAAGTCATTGTTCAATTGTGTATAACAAAATATTGATCTTTTTAGTAGCTATATCTAAAAAAACCGATCTGAACCATATACGACACTGGTGTCGAAAAGCCTAACATAAGTCACTATGCCAATTTTCAGTAAAATCGGATTATAAATGCGACTTTTATGGCGCCAAGACTTTAAATCGAGATATCAGTCTATATGGTAGCTATATCCAAATCTGGACCAGTTTGGGACAAGTTGCAGGAAAATGTCGAAGAGCCTAATACAACTCATAAATGCGCCTTTTATGGCCCCAAAACCTTAAATCAAGATATCGGTCTATATGGCAGCTATATCCAAATCGTGACCGATCTAAACTTGAAGTAGAATATCGAAGGGCCCAACACAACTCACTGTCTCAAATTTCGACGACATCGGACAATAAATCGGTATATATGCCAGCTACGTGCAAATCTTGATCGATCTAGGCCAAATTAAAGATATATGTCGAGGGTCCTAACACAGTTCATTGTCCCAAATTTCGGCGATATCGGACAATAAATGCGCCTTTTATGGTCACAAAGCCTTAAATCGAGAGATCGGTCTATATGTCAGCTATATTCAAATCTGGCCGATCTGAGCCAAATTGAAAAAGGATGTCGAGGGTCCTAACGCAACCCATTGTCCCGAATTTCAGCGACATCGAACAATAAATGCGCCTTTTATGGTCCCATAGCCTTAAATCGAGATATCGGTCTATATGGCAGCCATATACAAATCTGGACCGATCTAAGCCAAATTGGAGAATGATATCGGGTGGCCTAACACAACACATTGTCCCGAATTTCAGCAAAATCGGATTAAAAATGTGTCTTTTATGGGCCTAATATCAAAAATCAGCGGATCGATCTATATGACAGCTATATCCAAATCTGGGGAGATCTGAGGCGAATTGAAGAAGGATGGGCCTAACACAACTCAGTGTCCCAAATTTCATCAAAATCGGATAACAAATGTGGCTTTTATGGACCTAAAACCCTAAATCGGCGGATCGGTCTTTATAGGGGCTATATCAAAATATAGTCCGATATAGCCCATTTTCGAACTTAACCTGCTTATGGGCAAGAAAAGAATCTGTAAAAGTTTCAGCTCAATATTTCTGTTTTTAAAGACAAAATGAATATACCCCCGTCGTTCGTTGGTGGGTTTAAAAAGAACAACAAAAACTTGACTTCATTAGCTTCTAGAGGGCGCAAACCGTATCCGATTTAATTGAACCAACGTCAAGCATGAAGGAGTTGGAGCTTCTAAGCATCAACTATCTAGTATCACTCTAAGAGATATACTTCAGTAAGCTCTACGTGCAACAGCGAAGAGGGCTACCGAAAGTGGTTTAGGTGTAAGTCCGAGCAAGAGAGAATTAGTTCTTTTCAGCAGGAGATACAAGTTACCTGTCTCCGTAGGAGAAGAGAATGTTCTGTTTACAGAAAGCGTGAAATACCTGGGTGCTTTGCTGGACAGGAAATTGAACTTGAACAAATCCAACATTTTGGAAAAGGCAAGAAGGGCATCTCTTTCCCTATACACCTGCAAGGGAGTCATTGGCAAAAGTTGGGTGTTTAGACCTCGCGTTATGCATTGGCTATAAACTGCAGTTGTCAGACCTATAATGCTATATGGTGTTGTAGTCTGGTGGACGGCGCTTCAAAAGTCTACCTACTGCTCAAAATCAACCGGATCCAAGAGATGGCTTGTTTGTGTATCACAGACGCACTGAGGACGACACCAACTGATGCACTGAATTTAATGCTACATATTGGGTTGCCCAAAAAGTAATTGCGGATTTTTTAAAAGAAAGTAAATGCATTTTTAATAAAACTTAGAATGAACTTTAATCAAATAAACCTTTTTTACACTTTTTTTCTAAACAAGCTAAAATTAACAGCTGATAACTGACAGAAGAAAGAATGCAATTACAGAGTCACAAGTTGTGAAAAAATTTGTCAACGCTGACTATATGAAAAATCCGCAATTACTTTTTGGGCAACCCAATAGTATGCCTGTGGACATTGTGGCTAGACAAATTGCAGCGACCACTGCCGGGAGGCTAAAGGAGCTTTCTCTTTGATTATGTCCTATGTTCCAGCCGCTTTTTGATAAAATGTACTGTACGACTATTGCTGATAGAACCGATTGGAACTACGACATCAGTGGTAGAAGAAGTTACATAGACTTCTACAGGGATGGTTCCAAACTAGACCACCAGGTGGGCTTTGGGGTATAGTTCTAGAACTGGTCATATCAAAAAGTTTACCCGACCACTGCAGTGTGTATCAAGCGTAGGTCCTTGCAATTAAGGAAGTGGTGGAATGGCTAAGATGTAATGTCATAACGACAATTTACATCACCTCTGCCCTAAAGGCAACGAATTACAGATGGGCATAACTTCCGACCATGGCTATATGGGATTCAAGTAAAATATATTTGGGAGCAGATTACGAATATGACATTAAAATTTGCTTTCACATCTAGATGGCGCTTTCCTACTAAAAATACCTCAAATAGGTTAATTGACCCATTATGACAATGAGGGACTCAAATAAAAGTTATTTGAGAGTAGAAAACGAATTTGATATCCAATTTTGCAGCCAAGGGTTTTGGGGTACGCCCTTAAGCACCCGTAGCGTACTCATGCATTCATGCCAACCAACCACCAACTATAAACAAAGAGAGTGTCAAATTACACTAAGCAACAGCCAACATTAGCGAATGCTCAATCGATAGTTAAGAATAAGCAGCAATGTGAAAATACACAACCATGGTGATCAGCGAACTCTTTTCATTGTCATGGCTGCTAAACACTTTCGCTGACATTGCTACAATTCTTATGCACTTTTTGGGAGAATGCAAAGGCATTGACCTTATAAAGAAATGGACTTCATAGATGCACAAGATGCATATTTTGTACCAAGAACTTAGATGTAAGAAATATTTGCATGTATTAGTAATAAGTGTATTGAACAGATTAATTGTGGGGAACCATCGAATGACGTCGGCAGACCCGATCCTTTGGTATAAATTCGATGGCATTTCTCCAAAAAGAGACATTCAATAAAGTTATGTCATCAGGCATATATCTGCCTGATCCAACAACTCCCTTTATGAAGACTTCTTTTTTTTTCCACACAACCCATAAACCGAACTACATTTCTGACTATGGCAGTATGGGACTCCAATCAACGGTACTTGGGGGTAAACAACGAATTTGAGGAGACCACCGTAGCGCAGAGGTTAGCATGTCCGCCTATAACGCTGAACGCCTGGATTCGAATCCTGGCGAGACCATCAGAAAAAAATTATAGGCGGTGGTTTTCCCTTCCTAATGCTGGCGAGATGCTGATGTGAATAGATATGGCACACTAATCATAAGAGAACACATGCTACTCGCCTATGCCGACGACATCATAGGTCGATCACCAGAAGTAGTAACTGCAGCCTTTGAAAGAATCGAAAGAGAGTCAATGCAAATGACTCTGGCAGTAAATGGAGATAGGACGAAATGGATGGTTTCAACTCCCACAACGCCTTTCACAACCGAGCAGATAAAGAAAATGGAGAAAGTTGGGAACCACAACTTTGAGACATTCAGTAACTTTATCTACCTCCGCACTGCCGTAACCGAAACGAATGACACCAGTTTTGAGATAAAGCGGAGAATAATACTGCCAAACAAATGCTACTTTGGATTAAGTAAGCAGTTTAGAAGCAGTCAGAATGGATTAGGAAGCTCCAGCAAAGAAGTCTTTTGAAGGCAAACACGGTGGTACACGCAAACCGGGAAAAGCAAAAAGCCCGATGGAAAGATCAAGTTCTGGGAGATACCTCGAAACTTGGAGTCAGAGATAAGAATGAGCGCAGAAGTTCGAGGCGGTTTGGGCTCGGCTATAAAGAGGAGGTCCCTTATCATTGAGCTTAAACTTGAATCGGACTGCACTGATTGATATGTGAGAAGTTTGTCCCTGTTCCTAGGTGGAATGTTTATGGGCAAAATTTGCATTTCAACGAATTTGATATATTGGGTTGCCCAAAAAGTAATTGCGGATTTTTCATATAGTCGGAGTTGACATATTTTTTTCACAGCTTGTGACTCTGTAACTGCATTCTTTCTTCTGTCAGTTATCAGCTGTTACTTTTAGCTTGCTTTAGAAAAAAAGTGTAAAAAAAGTATATTTGATTAAAGTTCATTCTAAGTTTTATTAAAAATGCATTTACTATCTTTTAAAAAATCCGCAATTACTTTTTGGGCAACCCAATATTATCAGGGCAAAGTGCGGGGGACCACCCCCGACCCAAAATACCCTCCAAACGGTTCATATTTACCAACCATGGCAATATGGGGCTTAAATTAAAGGGATTTTCGAGTGGAGCACGAATTTGTTATCCATATTTGAGCAGAAATATCTGAGATGTCATCCCTCCCCTCCCTCCTTCCCTCCCTCAAAAACGCCAGATCTCGGAGATTGGTAAAGTGATTCGTTCGAAATTTTTTTGCACTCTCACCAAAAACAAAACATGGTTTCTATTGTTGGGGTCGAGTGCCTCGAAGACAGCCCAAAACCCACCAAATGAGAGAAAAAAAGGAATTGGATAACCAATTGAAGAGCCATTTCCATGAAATATTCTCTAAAGACAAAAGTTCCATGAAATTTGCTCTATAGACAAAATTTCCATGAAATATTCTCTATATACAAAATTTCCATGGAATTTTCTCTGTATACAAAATGTCCATGAAATTTTCTCTAAAGACTAAATTTCCATGGAATTTTCTCTATAGATAAAATTTCCATGGAATTTTCTCTATAGACAAAATTTCCATGGAATTTTCTCTATAGACAAAATTTCCATGGAATTTTCTCTCTAGACAAAATTTCCATGAAATTTTCTCTAAAGACAAAATTTCCATGAAATTTTCTCTATAGACAAAATTTCCATGAAATTTTCTCTATAGACAAAATTTCCCTGAAATTTTCTCTAAAGATAAAATTTCCATGCAATTTTCTCTAAAGACAAAATTTCCATGGAATTTTGTTTAAAAACAATAACGCTTTGACTTAAAAAAAAATGGCAATTGTTATTTCTTGGGAGGGCAAAATTAATCTGGTAGTACTCATGACTATTTTTTTTTTCAAATTAATTCTGAGAGCCGAATGGAAACTGGAACTCATGCCAAAAAAAGATCAAGACTCCATAGTATTTTCTTGCAATTATAATTTACATTTTTTGCGGCAGGTAATTAAAAAACCAAATGCATTCGACATATTTTTCCCTGGTTTGCAAAGAACAAAAAAGTAAAACTTCAGATAACCACTTTTCGAAGTTTGTGTTTTTGTTGTCTTTTGAGCATGATTTTCGCTATATGTTCTGCAACAATAAATTTGATTGTATCAATACAAAGAGTATGACTTGTGTTATCCAATGTGAAAAATGTTGCTTCTGCAACAACAAAAATTGGGAAAAAGAAGAAAAACGAAACCAGAACGTACTCGCTGCTGCCCTGCCATGCATTATGCCCGGCGGCACACTTAGCAAAAGTCCTTGATGTCAAGTCCCATATTCATGTCCTTGAACATATCTCCTGTGCGCGACACAAAGGAATTAGCATATTTTAAAGCTCAAGGCACATATGCAGATAAGTTACAAGAAATGCCACCACGCCTCCGCCCGGAATGAATTTCGATGGTGTTACATGAAACAAAACATGCCATGAATTTTAATTTTGGCATCACAGACATTCTTTTTTTTTTGTTTTTTTTGGTTGCAATGTTTGGCAGATCTGGTTTACTTTGTTGAAGCACAAAAGCAAAACCCTGCCGTCGGCATAAGAAATTGGTGGTAGTTAGTAGGCTTGGGGGGTTGGGGGGGAGAGGAAACGATAAAGGTAACAGTAGTAAGGCCAACAACGGATTTCTAATCTGTAATTGAAATTTCTTCATAACATTGCACATGGACCAGGTAATGGTGCCAGTGGCAGAGACGACGGCGTTGAGTCTTTAAAAGTCAATTTTAAGCACTTTCTGCAAACGAGTATTTATGCGGTAAAGTTTGGAAAGGCTTAAACTTCATAACACACAGCCTCTCTTATACGTTTGTCTTAAAGTTGGCCCACTATCTTCTCAAATCCTTTTTGACATGTAGCTAAATCGCTAAGGAAATGTGGCTCATGATTGTTTTTTAAATCTAAACAAGGCCATAATGTTTTCGTATTGTTTTTCAGATTTTTTTTCATAATTTCCAAATTCCCCTGAAATTATTTAAGCATTACAGGCTTGTCTGTCTGCTATTAAATTCCAACTGCTGAGCATAACAGTGTTTCAACATCAATTCTCTTCACCACATTACGTTCAATGGAAGCTTTTTTGCTTGCAGCTAAAAGGACTACAGCTTACATGGCGCTATTCCATGATATTTTTCCTCCACTTCTTATTCGACAACACGCTACGAATATATGAAAAAAAATGTGTTGAGGTAAGGTCTGACCGAATTTGAGGTGACTATTTTCATGTTGGGATGATTAAAGGATTTTTAGTTTACGAGTATATAGAGATTGCTGTATGGGATGGGGCCTAAACTCGGCAAAGTGCAGGCCTTTTCTGTCTATGCCTTTATATAAGCCCCCATGTTATCATATCGGATAGCAATTTTAAACATGTAGGTGGGCAACTAATACGTTCCGCGAGTTCCACATAAGAACTATAACACCATGGTTGACGCGTCGGACCAGGAATTCACTCTTGTATTAATGAAATGCTACAAGAGAATAAATATGTCTAAAAAAAGACCTCTCTAATGTTGACGACCGCCATGATTTGCGAACCTGCAGCTAAATTAGCCGAACTTTCTCCAAGTGCGATATTACTGCGTTACAGGAAGTACGACGGATAGGGAGGAACGTCACACCGACGAATTGTACTATAACTGCCAGATTTTATACATGAGTTTGGCGGTTGATTTGTGGTTAGTCGGAAACTGAAACACCTTGTCACCAAATATGTATAAAGACTAAATTCTTTTACGTAAGTCTCATTTGTGCACCTAGGATATATTCTATGAGTGCCTAGAGAATATAAGGCCGTTGAACCGATCTTTACATTAAATAGTTCTAAAAATTTTAAATGCGCGAAAAGAAAGGGGGGAAATCATTCAACGCACAGTGAGAGAAAATCGAAAAAAACCTGTAAAAATATACGGTGTGAGTATGGGTAGATATATCTTTTTGAAATTTGGAATAGTAAGAACTGAGGTGCTAGCGAAATCGTGTGCATAATTCCCTGATCCTACGTTGTTCGGTTGCCTTTTGGCAGGCCCCCTTGAATACCACTAAAATTAGAAAATGTTGCCATCCCTCCGTCCGTCCGTCCCTCCGTCCGACTAATAATATAGGCCATAGGCCTACCTTGCGATTTAAGATCTTAGGTCCATTAAAGCCGTATTTATTGCCCCAACCGATTTATACATATCGGTCTAAATTTGCTTATTGATGGCATATAGACTAATCTTCCGATTTAAGTTCTTGGGTGTGTATTTAGATATAGCAACCATTAACCTAATTTTTGGCAGTGGTTTATCGCCATCCAACAAAGTGTTTATTGTAGATATTGGCGCATAAAGAATACTAGGTGATCCTTCCTCTCCTTTAATTGGCTATGACAGAACAGTTGTTCCACTAGCCGTAAGTAGACTAGCATTCCTAGCGCCTCAATCTTTTGCGCTCATTCTAAAATCTGTGACACCAAGTTTCGAGGTGTCTCCCACCACATGATCTTTCCAACGGGCTTTTTGTCTTCCCGGTTTGCGCGTTAGCCTTCAAAATACTTCTTTGCTGGAGCTTCTTCATTCATTCTGATAACATGACCAAGCCAACGTAGCCGTTGTATTTTAATTCGCGTGACAATGCTATCGTCGTCCTACAGCTCATACAGCTCGAGGTTCATATGACGCCAATATTCTCCATTAACGCAAACTGGTTCTTATATATTTTACGAAGAATCTTTCTCTCCAAACACTCCGAGCACTGCCTCGAGTGCTTTCACAAGTACCCGTGCCTCAGAACCATATAACAACACGGGTAATATCAGTGTCTTGTATAGTGTAATCTTCGTCTGTCAAAAAGTGCCCTTGTTTCTAAACTGCTTACTTTATCCAAAGTAGCATCTAATTGATAGTATTATTCTTCGCTTTATCTCAAAACTGGTGTCATTCGTTTCGGTTACGGCGGTGCCGAGGTAGATAAAGTTGCTCAATATCTCAATGTTGTGATTCCCAACTTTTTCCATTTTTTTTATCTGTTCGGTTGTGCAAGGCTTTTTGGGAGTTGAAACCATCCATTTCGTCTTATCTCCATTTACTGCTAGACCCATTTTCACTGACTCTCTTTCGATTCTTTTAAAGGCTGCAGTTACTACTTCCGGTGACCGACCTATGATAGGCATAGGCGAGAAGCATGTATTCTCTTGCGATTAGTGCGCCATGTGAATAGATACATCTGCATCTCGTATAATCTTCTCCAGCAGGATATTAAAGAGATTACACGATAGGCTGTCTCCTTGTCTGAAACGCAGATAAGCTGATGCATATGCCTTATCAACGTATCGCCTCCGTTCCGCCTATACTGTTCAGCGGGTAACCCGTCGGCTCCAGCTGCCTTGTTGTTCTTTAGTCGGGTCACTGCTACTTGGACCTCATTCTGACTAGGTGGTAAACATTCTATACCATCATCAGGGGTATCCTTTTCGCCGCCAACGTCGGACACTAGCAGTTGGGTAAAATGTTATTTTCATATTCTCAGTATGCTTTATGTGTCAGTTATCAGATTTCTGTCTTTGTCTTTGTAGGATGATGTGCCTGCACTAAGGCTATCGGTTTAATGCTACATTCTTTGGTAGAATTTCCGAACTTCATTCTGACTTTTGTACATCTCAATTCGCTTACACTCACGTCTTTCCATATCCTTTTTCTTTCTGCGGAATAGACGTTTCTCCTCCCTCCTTTTCTTCCGATACCTCTCCTTCATCTGGCGCGTTGCTACTGATTGCAGGGTTGCTCTATATGCTTCATTCTTGGCTTCAGCAGCATCTCGATACTCTTGGTCGAACCATGGGTTTCTTGGAGGAGGCTTCCGGTACCCAAGTACGGATTTCGCGGCATTTTCCATGGACTGGGAAATAGTTTGCCACTGCGCCATTATATCATCGGAACAAGGAGTGCTTTCATCAAGCAGTTGGTTCAGTCAGTCAACAAATGCCGCTGCCATTTGTTGTGTTTGCAATGTCCAGCTGCCGTGCAGTGTCAGATCGTACTTTCCGCGCCGAAAAAAAACAAGGTAATGATCCGAATCTACATTCGCTCCACGGATCGATCGTTCATCTAACATGCTGAATGAATGCCTTCCACCTATCACAACGTGATCAATTTGGTTTCTCGTGTTTTGACGGGTGACAGCCATGTGGCTTTGTGAATATTTTTATATTGAAATCTGGTGCTACTAACTACCAAGTTTTTGGCCGCGACGAAATCTATCAGCCTCAACCTATTACTGGACGTTATCTCGTGGAGACTTAACTTTCCGACTGTTGGAACAAAAATGTCTTCCTTCCCAATTTTAGCATTAAAATCTCCCAGAACGATTTTAGTATCATGGGCGGGGCAGCGGTCACATTCTCTCTCTAGGCGCTCGTAGCAAATAGCCTTGGTCTGCTCGTCTTTGTCTTCCGTCGGGGCATGGGCACAAATAAGGCTGATGTTGAAGAATTTGGCTTGTATGCGGATTGTGGCTAGCCTCTCATCCACCGGAATAAAACTGGAGACAAGGTGTTTTAGTCTCCGACTTACCACAAATCCACAGCCAAATTCATGCCTCGTGTTATGGAAGCTAAAGTATATTTCGTCACCGTTTGGTGTTGTAGTGACGCCATTCCCAGTCCATCGCTCTTTCTGTAAGGCGGTAATGTCTGCCTTGTACTTCTCTAATACATCCGCCAGCGCGTATACTGCACCTTCTCTATAGAGAGTACGGAAATTTCAAGTGCATATCATGGTCCTTTTTTCGTTTGCGTGGGTCGTCAACGTTGGGGGGATCCGTTGTTACTATTCCTTTGTTTCTCATAGTTTTCCGGGGGCGGATTACTGGCGTAGCACCCCAACCGCATGGGTTTTGTGGGATTGCACATGTATCCCTCGTTGTGGCGAGATGCTTGTTCCAAGATCCGACGCTCGCCTCCAGCCGCCCCTAATCTGAAAACGGGCGTTGATGTTGGCCGTCGATTATTTGAAGGCGCCAATATTTCGCCTTGTCCCCTCGAGTATCATTAGCACTCACTATTTAATTAAGAGCCAGTGCTGCCTGACTTCTCACTGAGATTCTCCTCTCGTTAATCGCTGACTACCCGCGGCCGCATTTGCAGCTAGTCCCCATAAAAACAGAGCTTTCCACCATCCGCAACCTGTGGACGCGCCCGATAGCTTTCAGCTAAGCTTCCCGTGGTAATGATGGACACCACACAAGTCGGAGCTAAAAGTTTCAGCCTGTGTGGTGCTGATAGTTGTCCCGTGTCGTCCCGTAACAAACTTTGCTTAATGTAGACCCTTAAGCAGCTTCGCAAAAGTGCTTCGATAGCCGCAAATGATTAGTATACTGAACCAATAATTTTTCTCTTGTATCTCTCCTACTAGAGAGAAAGCATGAGTATTTGAGCGTAAATACCAGTGGCACTCACTCTATTGCATATTACTTTGTACGTACACAAGAAAATAATCCCAAGCAGACCCATAGGCTTGCAGATAATTGCAATTATGTGCTCATCATTGGTAAAGACACATTCTCACACACAACCTTTTTCCCTTTTTTGTTTTGACTGAGCAAGTGGGGATTTGAAACTTGGAAAGTGCAAATTTTTAAAGTTTTGGTACAATAATGCTGGTATGTCTATTAACAAAAATCATTAGAGCAACACACAAATGGCTGCCAGGCACAAGAAAACACAACAAGAAGGAACATCTAAGGCACATACATTGTTTGGTAACATTTACGCGATAAAGAAGTATGCTTCACAAAGTAGGTATTTTACTGTGCGAAAACAACAACAACAACCTTTAAAAGTAACGAATACAGCAGATCGTAATACAAAACCATAATGGAGTTTTACGAAAATAGAAGGCTTTTAGTGTAATTGTATATCATAACGTCGAAATAAATCCAAATATAGTCTGAACAATTTGAATTACCAATTGAGATATGCGTATAATTCGTTAAAAAATTGAGTTTGAATTATGTTCCAACATTAAATTAAACTTGACATCCTTATAAATATGCACAATCAATTTTAGTAGTTTGGGTAAAAAAACTTTATATTTGTCACAATTTCTTGCGTGAATTTATCACAAAACAAGTACTTTTATCGAAAACAATGTTCAACGTTTTTTAGAAAAGAAATTTACTTGGAGAAAATTTTCTTTATATCAAATGAATTGTTTACTCTAGGATGGCCAATCTTTATCTAGCTATGAAAAATATTTCGAATGTTGCAAATGGGTTGTCTAAGCAATAATACCCAAATTTTATGATAGCTGCGCTTGAAAAAAAAAACACACACACACGAACACCAAAAGTGAAGTACTAACGTTCATATACGAAAGCACAAACATTTATGGCATAAAGGATAAATGGAAGAGATACGACGAACCAAATTGCAACGAAAAGCATTTGTCAGAGTTTGAATGAACGTTTATAAAAGGTAGTTTGTATGGAGACTAAAACTGGGTCACTCGAAAGCTAGCTAAGGGAAAGCGCTATTTTTTTTTTTGGGTTAGTTCAACGGTTTCGCTTTTTCGGAGATAAATTATCTCTCGAGATCAAAACCGCAAGGAAAAGAAATGTTGAAGAGCCAGCAAATATTTCGCTTCAATATCTCCAAGACCAATTCAAACAATTGAAACTTGAAATGGGAATATGGCATTTCTTCATCTCATGGCCAGGATGAGTAATGGGATTCCATTAGGCAGTCCTTGCCCGTTGTATATTCAACGTTGGCTATCTCCATTCATGGCATCGGAAACACAAAAGATGATGTTCTTCTGCTCACATTTCCATTTTCATTTCAAGGCATTTGCACAAATGCTGTGAATTAATGAATGAAGGGGATATTTTAATTTAACACCATTGAAGCGGCAGCAGCAGCAGCTTCATTGCTATTCATTTTCTATGCCTTCATTAACATTTGATTGCATTCGGAGCAAGTTCAAGACCATTTCAGTGTGAGCAGATTTTTCTTTTAAAGGATTTCTTGCATTCTTCGGGTACATTTCTTTCTATTCCATACCATTCTATTGCAATTCGTTTTGAAACGTAATCGTAGCTGTAATGGCCATGATTTGTATAATCGTAATGAGAATATCAATGACTCTATTAAAGTTGCATTAAAGCGTGCAGCTTCGATAAGGTCTTTGCATTGCTGCAACTCTAGTAGATGCATGCCAGAGTAGATGTGTGCTAGTAAAATTCTATATAAGAGCTGCACTATGTTTTTTATAAGGATAAGTACTTTAACACTAGTAGAACAAAATTACAACATAATAAGGAATCCATGATACAGTAGAGGTATTGTTGCTCAAAAGACAATATGCAGTTATTATTGAATCAAACCATTTGGATAAAAATAGTAAAGTTAAGGTTCATAAGCTTAAATTTATCTGAAGTAATCTAGGAATACAAAAATCGTTTCCGAAAGAAAACCCACTCAGTGTTGCGGAGAATTTTGAAAAGGTTGCGCGATTTTCATTTCCGAAAGAAGACTCACTCAGTGTAACGGAGAATTTTGAAAAGGTTGCGCAAAAAATTGATTGTTCTTAAAAAAATCACACAAAAAAATTGTTTCCTCAAAAAATTTTCTCACAATGACTATTTAACACTTTACTAACGAATAAGACAACAAAATAAGTAAGTCGGACGATCGTTACTTTGAGAAACTCTAACCCAAGTGTAGAAATGTCAAAATTGGATTGAAGAAGTCCAGTTTTGGCAAATATTTGTTTATAAATGGTTTTGTGTGGGCACTTAATGAAAATTGGGTAATGTATTAATGTGGAGTTAAATCTAAATATTAACCGAATTTCACCATTTGCAGGTTGACATTATCTGGTACTCTTCAGTACCAAACAACAAGACAAGCCGTCTTGAAATCTTTTGATCTTTACCTATTTGCATTAAGAAAAATTGCGAAGTAATCCTCCTATGTTGAATGGAATTTGAATGAATCAAAGAATTTGCTGTAAAGAGAAAATCCCGTGAATAAACATCTGATGGTTCATACAGACAGGAAAGAGAGAAACAGAAATATCCCGTTGTACGAACCGGATTTATCCGATGAAGTCCTTAATGGGGAAGGACTGCCGCCTCCGAGTACAACATACTGTTACAACAGCAACAACAGGAATGGAAAAAGATATCTCGAATTTTGATTGAAAAGTAAAGAATAAAACATGAAAGACAGAAGCGATTTGGGATTTTTTTAGGTTCGTTTAAAAACAATTTCCTGAAATTTGTATAAAAGTTGCACTTTTGCAGAAAGCGTAGCATATTTATGCAAAAAGTAGTAAAAGAGTGTAAATTTCAAAAGGTCCCAAAAAAGTTTTTGAACGCTAAAAAGGTCGGAAATTATGACTTTCGTCGCACAATGATAACATTGTATCCACTCATATACAAAGCATATGCTTTTGCTATGCTGCACAAAAGACATATGACAATATGTTCATCTCAAAATAAAATTGAAAACTAGTAAAAGTATGCTAAGTACGGCTGGGACGAATCTTATATACCCTTCACCATGGATCGCATTTGTCGAGTTCTTTGAATGATAGTTCTTTATAGGCAAGAAATCTGTTTATACGGGAGCTATAACAGGTCACGAATCGACTCAGACCATATTTAACGTGAATGTGAAAAGTCATAGAATAAATCGTTGAACAAAGCCAAATCGTAAAAGAATGACTTCCTCTAGACCTCTAGAGGCTCAAAAAGTAAAATCGTTATATCGAATTACATGGAAGCTATATGGGTTGTGAAACTATTCGAACCATACTTGGGACAATTATTGGAAGTCAAAACAAAGCACAAATCAGTTAATAATTGCTTCCTCTAGCAGCTCAAGAAGTCAAGATCCGAAATCGGTTTATATGAGAGCAATATCAGGTAATGAACCGATTTGGACCGTACTAAGCACAGTTTTTGATGGTCAAACCAAAATACTTCATGCCAAATTCAAGCCAAATCGGATATTTATGGCGCCCTCCAAAGGCTAAAGAAAATCAAGATCCGAAATCGGTTTGTATGGGAGCTAATCAGGTTATGGACCGATTTAGACCATACTTGGAAAAGTTATTGGAAGTCAAAACAAACCACTTCATGAGAAATTTCAGCTAAATCAATTAATAATTGCGCCCGCCAGCGGCTCAAGAAGTCAAGATCTGATATCGGATTATATGGTAGCTATATCAGATTTTGAACCAATTTAGACTTTACTTGGCACAGTTGTTGGAAGTCAAAACAAACCACTTCATGCAAAATTTTCAGCCAAATCGGATAATAATTGCGACCTCTAGCGGCTCAAGAAGTCAAGATCCGAAATCGGTTTATATGGGAGCTATTTCAGGTAATGAACCGATTTGGACCGCACTAAGCAAAGTTTTTGATGGTCAAACCAAAAAATTCATTCAATTTCAGCCAAATCGGATTGCGCCCCCTAAAGGCTAAAGAAAATAAAGATTTGAACCGATTTGAACCGATTTGAACCATATTTGGGACAGTTATTTGAAGTCAAAACAAACCACTTCATGCGAAATTTCAGTCAAATCAGTTAACAATGGTGCCCCCTAGCGGTTCAACAAATCAAAATGCGAAATCGTTGCCCCTGTTCCTCATGGGCAAACTTGTAATTTGCAATTATTGCAGTATCTCCAGTCCACATGCTCTGCGATACAAAGCATGTACGGACTAAATATAGCAATGATATCTGTTGGGTGGGGTGCCATTAACTTTCATACTTTTTGTCTTCGATTCCCAACAACCGCATCCAATCTACCGATCTTTCTGTCAGTGGTTGAAAGATTGTATTCCCAGAATCTCCCAAGTCCTCTGGTCTTCACTGCCAAATCGTCTGCTCTTTCATTCCCCCTATCACCGCTATGGGCCGGCACTGAAACATTCCAGCCTTTGGGGACTGCATGATTCTCAGAGAAGAGTTTTATCTCCTTCTTACATTCCAAGACATTTCATTTCTTTACCGTCTTGGTTGTTATTGCCCAGTTGACCAGTTCACTGTCCGTAAAGATCTTCATACTCCACGTCCGCCCGTTAACACCACACAACCTCATGCATTCCTTCATCGCTGGGATCTCCGACTGCAGGACCGTATTATGGTCAGGCCGTCGAAAACAGATCTAAGTCCCTGGTTTCTCACTGTAGACCCCCAGACCTATTCTGACCTCTAGCTTTGATCTAACTGTGTAGCATGATCTGCCAGATGGCAATACCAGAGTTTCTTCAATACAAGACTGTGCCGCTGGTAGCAGTGCCTCCCTCTCAATCTCAAGTGGTTTTTAAAGTATCCGATAGGAGACCTCTTCCATTTATTCCAGGTTTCCTATCGTCGCCTCGTTGATATTGCGATGGTATGACCTCTGCTCCAATCCTTTATCAATTCTCCCATCGCCTTAAGGCTTATAGCTGCAGTGGCGGCCTCACACTTAATCTGTATTTTAATGGGCCGGATATTTAGTGTAGTCTCCAGTGCCCTGGCGGGCGTAGTCTTCATCGCTCCGCCGGTGGTGCATTTCCTACGTTATTGCCCAGCTTTCGCACTAGCAATTAAGGATTTTGGAAGTAGTACGCTATTTCTAACATAACCTTTTTTTTCCAACTTACTTGTAAGTTTTTGGAACGCACAACAAGGCGATTACTGGCTTAGATGTATGTCTATAGAGGCATGGGACAGATTAATATCTGCCCTTGTTTGAACCTAACCTAAGTAAGTATTGCATAATCGGTATGAAAATACGACTGTTATGCCTTTTCGACCTCAAATCAGTGCAATAAAATCGTAAAATAAATGCCTGTTTTATGGGCCTGCGACCCCAAACCGGTAATGAGTTTAATCGGCAGTTATAGAGGCTGTATCGTGTTTACAGCAGAGGGACGGAAAGACACACGGACATCCTTAAATCGCCTATAATATTGGGTTGCCCAAAAAGTAATTGCGGATTTGTTAGCTGTTACTTTTAGCTTGCTTTAGAAAAAAAGTGTAAAAAAAGTATATTTAATTAAAGTACATTCTAAGTTTTATTAAAAATGCGTTTACTTTCTTTTAAAAAATCCGCAATTACTTTTTGGGCAACCCAATACATATTCTTAGATATATATATAGACAGATATAGGTATTTCGATGGAATGACAAAGTGAATATAACCCCTGTCCTCTGGTAATGGATATAAAACAAGTAAAAGCGTGCTAAGTTCGGCCGGGCCGAATCTTATATACCCTCCACCATGGATCGCATTTGTCGAGTTCTTTTCCCGGCATCTCTTCTTAGGCAAAAAAGGATATAAGAAAAGAGTTGCTCTGCTATTAAAACGATATCAAGATATGGTCCGGTTCGGACCACAATTAAATTATATGTTGGAGACCTGTGTAAAATTTCAGCCAATTCGTATAAGAATTGCGTCCATTGGGGCTCACGAAGTAAAATAGGGAGAACGATTTATATGGGATCTGTATCGGGCTAAGAACGATTCAGACCATTATAAACACGTTTGTTGATGGTCATGAGAGGATCCGTCGTACAAAATTTCAGGCATATCGGATAATAATTGCGACCTCTAGGGGTCAAGAAGTCAAGATCCCAGATCGGTTTATATGGCAGCTATATCAGGTTATGAACCGATTTGAACCCTTTTTGACACAGTTGTTGAAAGTAAAAATAAAATACGTCATGCAAAACTTCAGCCAAATCGGATAGGAATTGCGCCCTCTAAAAGCTCAAGAAGTCAAATCCCCAGATCGGTTTATATGGTAGCTATATCAGGTTATGAACCGATTTGAACCATACTTGGCACAGTTGTTGGATATCATAACAAAACAAAGCTTTCGACAGACAGACGGACGGACGGACAGACGGACGGACATGGCTAGATCGACATAAAATTTCACGACGATCAAGAATATATATACTTTATGGGGTCTTAGACGAATATTTCGAGTAGTTACAAACAGAATGACGAAATTAGTATACCCCCCATCTTATGGTGGATGGTATAAAAAGTCCAGGGCCTTGAGAAATATTAACGCGTTGGACAAAGATACGATATGGTTTCCAATGTTATGTACAGTACGTATGTGACCAAAACTGCAAAAAAAAAATTTTAAGGTTTTTTTTTACGTGGGTGGGGAACGGAAGCATTGGATGCCCCAGCCCCTAAAAATCGAATTTTCGGGTTTCCAGAGCATTAAAGGCAAGTATGAAAAAAATTTGATTTTTTGCCATTTTCCCTTTGAACTGCCTTTTTGTTCACCAAGCTTGTCAATAAAATTAATCCTGAGGTGTCTTTATTCTTACTCCTCTTTATGAAGTGTTCTTTTGCCAAAGAAAACCGTTGGCCTAAGTCTCGCAGATCAGTCGGCTGTTAATGTAGCCTGGACCAGCCATTCCAAACAGTTGAAGGTGCAACTGAGTTTAGACTAATGTCTATATCTCACACTGCATTAATGATATGAAATTTGACATTAAAATTTCTTGGATAATATTTTTTAAGATTATGCACTTAGGAAATTATATTTCAAATGCTAATGCCAATTAAATTATTCACAGCAACAAGATTTCGCAGAAATTGTCCTAAATACTTTTAACGACTTAGTGGCAATTCCTTATCTTTCCTTTCCTTTCAATGCTGTAACTTCTATCCTTCTTCTTCTTTCATAAACTAAAACTATTCACTTCAGCTGATTCAAATTTTTGGCCTTTAATCAAATCATTCTTAAAGAAATCATTCTCCTCTTCCGAAGGCTTCAAAAAGCATCCATTGCAACAAAGCAAATGTGCTCTTCTAACTCGAAAAACTAAAGATGTTAATGAAGAGCTTTTACTGTTGCCATGAATGTCCTGCCAATTTTCCTTTTAACTTGTTGAATAATATCTCTGATGCCAATTGAGTTTATTTCAAATGTCCTTCAGACCATTTGTATTTGGACCGGTCCGGTTTTTTTTGTGCGTCCTCAACATTCAACGCTGTGCCCTGTTCCGGTTTATGACCTTACTAAATTACGTCGAACAATATTTCAGAGACACTGGGAGACGACGAATGGACCAAACGAAACGTTGTTGCAGCAGATAACATTGTTTAGTAACTCTAATTTATGTTACTTGTTGTGCCAGAAAAATTTCCTATATTTTTTCTCCTTTCTTGTTTTTGCTTTGCTGCGAAAATTGTGTGGCTTGTTAACCCGGCAAAAACTACTACAAATAGCCAATTTGAGTGGCAAAGGCAAAGCCACGAACAAATGCTGAGCAGCAGATAAATGTTGTAATCAGTAGTCTCCATAAGGATATCTTGGCATTAAATACAAACTACATGCTTGGATGAAGGGTGAATGTCTGTGTGGAATGGTAAGTGGGCTAAGTGGGCGTTTGAATGTTATAATCATGAAGGAATTTTTGTGGCATGACATGTCACAGAGAACAAACTACTGATGAGGATGATATGCTTTGTTGACGCTGAAATTACGAGAAGAATAATGAAAAATAACAACACTGCCGGCTGCTAATAAGTTGTGTTTTAGATGATGATCTGTCGTTGGTAGAAAATGTGCCGTTGGCCACTTATGATCCTTCAATGATAAAGTGACAATAATAATGATAGGTTAGGGGATAGGTTATAGTGGTAGTCAAGAAGACAAACCTTTTGTGTTAAATCGGGTTAGAATTATGTCAATCATTTTTGCAGAAATTCAGAGAGTTATTCAGATTCAAGCATCAAATGGAATGAACTTCAAGTTGTCTAAGATTATTGGTATCCGTATGGATTTGATAATAAGACACCTTAAGTTCATTCTACCGCTTATTAGCAGTCTTGCCTTGATTTTAAGGAATTATTTGGCTTGATGAAGTTCAGAAGCCCTTGGGTGCGTACATAAGTTGCGGATGGTGAAATGCTACGTTACGATTCGTATCATCTTTGAAGAAGTACGGTCCAATGATGCCACCAGCCTATAAACAGCACCAAACTGTGACTATTTCTGGATGCATTGGCAGCTCTTGCAATGCTTCTGGCTGATCTTCAGTCCAAAATCGACAATTGTGCTTATTTACGTAGCCATTAAGTCAAAAAATGAGCTTCGTCTCTCAATTGAAGAAGCGCGCCATGAATTTTCTTAATAGAGCTCGCATTTTGAAAATCAAATTCAATAATTTGGCAGCGTTGTTCGTTTGTAAGACTATTCATGGTTAAATTATAGAACAAAATAAAATGTTCGACGGTGCAACAAGACACGAAACGTGCGTGTGCTGTTTAAACCAGTGCTGCCAAAAAGATAATCACCCTTTAATTAAATACTGGGTGCCTAATACCATAGAAAAAATCAAGCACGGCGTTGACAAAGTGACCATATTCGTTCATAAAAGTGAATCGACACATGAATGGTATTAGATCGACCATAAATGTTTATAAACCAACAACAGTTATGTTGAACAAAACGTCCACAGCCGTTCACATTTTGACAACCTGTAGTGTACTGTTTTTTAAATGATTGCAAGCGTGGGCTATTTAAACCAGTGCTGCCAAAAAGATAATAGTCAAAAAATCACCCTTTAATTAAATACTGGGTGCCTAATACCATAGATAAAATCAAGCACGGCGTTGACAAAGTGACCATATTCGTTCATAAAAGTGAATCGACACATAAATGGTATTAGATCGACCATAAATGTTTATAAACCAACAACAGTTATGTTGAACAAAACGTCCACAGACGTTCACATTTTGACAATCTGTAGTGTCTGTTTTTTAAATGATTGCAAAAAGTTTTTGTGTTCCACTGAGTATTGAACCTTTGCTCGGTCAATCCTATAGTGTAGTTACAAACGCCTTATCGCATTGCACCACGGCCGCCTTTATTCGCACAATGTTCTAAGAGTCGTTTAAATCTAAGGTTGCTATACATAAACATTTCGTAAGGATGATGTCCACAACGGTCGCTGCATGAAGCACCAATAAGTGTTCACAAAATCATCCATGCTTGTTAACGATATGTTCACCACCGTCCGTGTATGATAATGAAAACGTTGGTGTATGATTTTGCAACAAATTATTCTTATCAGTGTATGATACTCGAAAGAAGAAGGCAAGTAATTGGTTCCTTTAAAATAACCATTGATAATCATCAGTGTATTTTCACAACTTAGAGGACTAGCACTATAAGAAAATTCCATTACTATGGGGAAACGAAGAGTGATATAATCGGACTCCCCTAACGTAAACGGCCCCACAAACAAAGTATGATCCGAATCTGCACCTGGAATTTCTGTGGTGGTTTTATTGGAAAAGTAAAAAGCCGAAATTACACCTTACAGGAATCGCGGAGGATTCGGAGGATTCGGAGGAGATATGAAGATATATGAAGACAAGACATGTGGGTTTGTGTTTAGTCGGAGATTGTAACACCTTGCCACCAGATTTACTCCGATGGAAGACAGACTAGCAAACAATCCGCATAAAGACCAAATTCTTTGATGTCAATCTTACATTTCCTCATGTTCGACAGAAGACAAGGTCGAACAGCAAATGCAAACAATAAAATGTTTATGATGGATTTAAATTCGTATCCTTCTATTTCGAGTTTTCTTTGATTTATTCGGGAGGGACGGAATTATTAATACCCTTCAAAACGATAACAAGGCCTTTCGGGCTTTTGATTTGGTAAGGGTAGTTGTTTCCTTTTTCTTTGCCTATATGATCTACTAGCTTCCTATAGATGCTTTCGGTCTACGTTTGTATCTAGTCTCCAGAACGTTTATCTCTTTACGCAGATACGATATGAAAACTGTCCTTACCTAATAAGGGTATTCGAGGGTTGTTATTAAGGGACTTCATAGATCTACAAAGATTTCCGATATTAATGCTAGTTTGATAGCCTCAGGACATCAAGTAAGGAGCGTGAGAAATGTTGTTAGCAGAAGAACAAATGATATGGATCATTGCGAGAATAACAAAGAAATGTATGATATTCGCTCGATTGATAATGCCATAGTCTCAATAGATGTCCCGAAATGCTTTAAAGATTTGGTACAATGTTTTAGATGCAAAGAATTCGGCCACACAAAGTCGTATTGTAGATGTGTAAAATGCGGATCAGCCCATGTAACCAAAGACTGCACCAAACCAGCAGATACTGCCGCAAGATGTGTTCACTGTCAAAACACTCAGACAGCAAGTTATAAAGGATGTCCGATGTATCAAAAGTTAGTAAACAAAAGAATAATTGCCGACTATCGACAAGTCAACAATAGAAATGCCTATTATGAAAATTCTCTCGAAAACCAGTACGATAATCGAGCTGCTGAAAATGTGTGGTCGTATGCCAATGTTCTGAGAAATGAACCTCATGGAGATGACAATCTACTAAATAAAATTGAAGCAATACTTGCAAAGCAAATATATCTTACAACCTCTTTAATGAACATTATGCCTATGGTTATGTCAGAATTATGCAAGTAAATCTGGTAATTGTTGAATGGAACAATGGCATCATATAAATGAAATAGAACTATTTTTACACGACAATTTCATAGATGTTTTACTTGTGTGACACATTTTACTCAGAAATCTTATTTTCGCATTAATGGTTATGATTTAATAACCTCAAACCATCCTGATGACAGAGCCAATGCGGGTGCATCTGTTATTATTAAATCAAATACCAAATGCTAAATCGCAGAACTAATATGTGAAAATTGGTTGGCAACAGATTTATTGTTCCTGGTGATTTCAATGCCAAACATACGTGGTGGGGGTCTCATTTATGTAATCCAAAAGGAAGAGAGCTTTTTCAATGCATATCTCGAAACCATTATAATGTGTTGCCTAGAGGTTACCCTACGTACTGGCCCACAGATACCAATAAAATACCGGACCTTCTGGATTTTGGAGTTTACTCTGGAATACCACGAAATCAACTACATATCGTGGGAAGTGACGATCTCAGCTCCGACCACAGAACAGTTATCATAAATTTAAGTACAAAACCTTGCCAAAAAATAAGCTTATCGCAAATCGTACTAATATAAACATCTTTCAAAATTTCCTTAATGAAAGAATTAATTTAAATACAGAAATTAAAAATGCAAATCAATTAGATGAAGAAATTGAAAATCTTACACAATTAATCCATGAAGCAGCATGTATTTCTATACCCCGAGTAGCGGAAAAACCTTTAAACTTCTTCATTACGACTGAAATTCAACAACTTTTAAGGTCAAAAAGAAGGTTTCGCAGAATTTGGCACAGAACTCGTAATCCACGAGATAAAACTTATTTTACTCGTTCTTCTAATCATCTCAAGCAAAAGCTTAAATAAATAAAAAATCTAAATCTAAAAAACTTTTTAAACAGTCTAAATATTAAAAATGCAACGAAATATCTCAAACGTCCTAAAAGTAGAAACGTTCCAATCAAAAATGCCAACGGAAGTTGGTGTAGATCAGATGAAACTAAAGCTAATGCTTTCAAATTGCATTTAGAGGACACATTTCAGTCATTTTTATTATGCAACAATCTTCATGTAATGGAAGTTTCGGATTATCTTGAAACAGCTTGCCAGATGTACCTCCTTAGTAAAAATTTTGCGATCGGAGAAGTCAGAAGTGAAATAAAAAGTTGAAGAAAAAATCACCTGGCTATGACTCAATTGATGGACAAGATATTAAATCTTTACCAAAAAACGGTGTGGTACTACTTACTGTAATATTCAACTCAATCCTAAGACTTAGTTACTTTCCCAAAAGTGGGAATGTGCTAAAATTATTATGGTTCCAAAGCCTAGAAAACCGGAAAATGCTGCAAACAGCCTCCTACCTGTGTTATCGAAACTATTTGAGAAGCTTCTCCGTAAAAGGTTGTATCCGTTTCTGCAATTATTAGATATATTGCCGGATAATCAATTTGGGTTTCGTCAAGGACATGGCACCCCTGAACAGTGTCACATGGTGAGAATAAAATGTATTATTCGTCAGTGTTTTTAGATGTTAAATAGGCTTTCGGCCGGGTACGTCTTGAAGGATTTTTATTTAAACTGGAACAGTTATTACCCACATCATTTTATCTGCTGTTGAAATCGTATTTGCATGAAAGGACTTTTTATGTGAGTACCAATGGTATGGATTTTGAAATCGGAATGATAAATGCAGGAGTTCCACAAGGCAGTGTGCTAGAGCCTGTTTTATATACAATCTTCACCTCTGACATGCTAGTCTCTGACGATATACCTGTGGCAATATATGCAAATAATACAGCCCTGTCATAGACAGACCCAAAGACATCAATCGATAGTACAGGACAGGTACAAAAAGTGGAATACAGAAGTGAATGCTGAAAAATCTGTCCATGTGTCATTTGGCCTCAGAAGAGAGGAATGTACCCCGCATTTATTCAATGGAACTATGTTACCTTCATCCAGTTGCGTCAAGTACCTTGGGCTTCGTCTAGACAAGAGATTAAAGTGCAATAAACACATTCGGACGAAAAAGACTTCAACTACATCTTAAAACCAAAAAATTGCAATGGTTGTTAATCCCGAGATCTTCATTGACTTTAAACAACAAAACTAAAACCAATATGGGATGCAGTTATGGGGTACAGCTAGCAACTCTAATGTGGAAATTCTGCAAAGATTTCAGTCAAAAACTTTAAGAATGATCGCTGGCTCTCCATGGCTTGTCAATAATTACAATATTCACAAAGACCTTGATATTCCTTTTATTAAGGATGAAATAAGACTTTTCAGTAACAGTTATTTAAATAGATTAAGTAATCATTGTAAGGTATAAGCCATTAGTTTATTAGATGAAACAAATGAAGTAAGATGACTGAAGAGACGCCGTGTTCTAGATCTTCCTTTTATTTAGATACATTTAATCGTAGTTATTTTGAAACTGGATAATATCAAATATGAAAAATATAAGTATTACTAAGTTCAATGCAAGTAAAGCAATTCTGTCAATTTTAAGCGTAATTTGCTTATTGTTTTCTGTAAATAGATTTCGAATAAAAGAAGATTTATAAAAATTAATTTTTAATTCAAAAACAAGTAAAAAGGCGTTAAGTTCGGCCGGGCCGAACTTTGGATACCCACCACCTCGGTTATATATGTAAATCACCTTCCATCAAAATCCGGTGAAAATTGCATACCATATGTCCCATAGCAGTTATATCGAAATATGTTCCGATTTGGACCAAATGCTAATAAGTACAAGTTATTGGTCAATTGTGTATAACAAAATATTGGTCTTTTTAGTAGCTATATCTAAAAAAAACGCCTAATATAAGTCACTGTGTCAAATTTCAGTGAAATCGGATTATAAATGCGCCTTTTATGGGGCCAAGACTTTAAAGCGAGAGATCGGTCTTCATGGCAGCTATATCCAAATCTGCACCGATTTGAGTTAAGTTGCAGAAAAATGTCGAAGAGTCCTACACAACGCACTATCCCAAATATCAGCGAAATCGGACAATAAATGCGCTTTTTATGGCCCCAAAGCCGAGAGATCAGTCTATATAGCAGCTATATCCAAATCTGAACCGATCTGTGCCATATTGCAGAAGTATGTCAAGGGGCATAACTTAACTCACTGTCCCAAATTTCGGCGACATCGGGCAATAAATTCGCCTTTCATGGGCCCAAAACCTTAAATCGAGAGTTGGGTCTATATGGTAGCTATATCCAAATCTGAACCGATCAGGGTAAAATTGAAGAAAAATTACGAAGGGCCTAACACAACTCACTGTCCCAAATTTCAGCAAAACCGGATAATAAATGTAGCTTTTATGGGCCTAAGACCTTATATCGGAGGATCGGTCTATATGGCAGCTATACCCAAATCTGAACCGATCTGAGCCAAATTGACGAAGGATGTCGAAGAGCCTAACACAACTCACTGTCCCAAATTTCAGCAAAATCGGATAATAAATGTAGTTTTTATGGGCCTAAGACCTTATATCGGAGGATCGGTCTATATGGCAGCTATACCCAAATCTGAACCGATCTGAGCCAAATTGACGAAGGATGTCGAAGAGCCTAACACAACTCACTGTCCCAAATATCAGCAAAATCGGATAATAAATGTGGCTTTTATGGGCCTAAGACCCTAAATCGGAGGATCGGTCTATATGGTAGCTATATCCAAATCTGGACCGATCTGAGCCAAATGGACGAAGGATATCGAAGGGCCCAACGCAACTCACTGTCCCAAATTTCAGCAAAATCGGATAATAAATGTGGCTTTTATGGGCCTAAGACCCTTAATCGGCGGATCGGTCTATATGGGGGCTATATCAAGATATAGTCCGATATAGCCAACTTCGAACTTAACCTGCTTATGGACAAAAAAAGAATCTGTGCAAAATTTCAGCTCAATATCTCAATTTTTAAAGACTGTAGCGTGATTTCAACAGACAGACGGACGGACATGTCTAGATCGTCTTAGATTTTCACGCTGATCAAGAATATATATACTTTATAGGGTCGGAAATGGATATTTCGATGTGTTGCAAACGGAATGACAAAATGAATATACCCCATCCTTCGGTGGTGGGTATAATAATACTAAATCAAAAAAGGTACGTGGGACTAAGTAGCCACACATTCTGGGGCTTCCGTACAAAAATGTGTATATTCAGTGATAGTCAGGATGGGTTAAGGCTAACACTGGTACGAATTCTAGTTTAGATGTGATCAGCTTCCGGATCATGGACAATGGATCGTCGTATGCCCTCAGTAGTTACCAAGACGATGTCTTGGTAGTACCCCTCTCCACCCAATCTAATTTTACTGCCATAACCAAGGCAACTGACTCGACATTGGCTTATCGGATCATCACATAAACCAATTTTAAACGTTATTTAACCAGTCGACAACCACTTGACAATATAATAAACAGCCACACACATATTTTTTGGGGATTACGAATTTATGGAAGGCTTAACTCATTTTATTATAATTTTTGACACAATTTTTATTCTAAAGCGAATAAAAATGTGATAAAATTTTAACTATGTCATTTTAATAAGTACAAGTCTCCTTAAACCAAATGTTGCTCGTAAAGCGAAATTAAAATAAATAAACGAATATAATTCTAAAATAAAAGAATCTCACAACTTAGAAAAACAGGATTATTTTAGTGTCTTCAAAACATACGCGCTCACACACACACCCACACACATGCACATTGGTAAGTAAATCATAATTTAGGCAATTTTAAATGTAAAATGTTCGCAGATAACTTGGCGAATGGGCGAAAACGCTATGTGGCAGTAAGGGGGTAATTAACATTAACATTTTATGTTGGTGTGCTTTAGGCCTTTAGCATGTCGTCGTAACCCTTAATTGCACGTATTATAGAGAATATTCATGAGGGCGCAATATTTTATTACATTAAAAATGCACAAATGCCGACAGTATATTCCTCAGTGTGGCTCAGCGCATTTTACAGACGCTTTAGCTTTGCTCTATCATTGCTGCTGTGGCTTTTGTTACTGCGGTGGTTTAATTATGGAACACGAATTTTACATCTGTTTTGCTGGCATAGAACGAACAAGATTTGAAATAATAACTGTAGCTGTCGAGCTTTGGAGCTATGTGACAACAGCATCATTCGTTGCCTGCTAGCTCGCTATGTTCTGAATTTAATTCATTTATACTTAATGACAACATTAAATCACACAATATGACATGTTTTTGTGCAAATGCGACATATAAATTTTTAATTAAGAACACAAGCCAAAGAGCTCTATTCCTTGGGGCTAAAGAAGAAGTGGTTGAGTTCTGCTGCTGCAAATTTTTCATTCGATAATAGAGATTTTATCTGGTGAAAGGCGGCATAGTGGAACTATGAATTGTATGATTGGAATTTTTTTTTTTAAATAAACAAAACTTAGAATTTAAAATATTATAAAACTTAAATTTAATTTGATCTCAGTTTAAAGGAGTTGAAATTTTGGTATAGGAAATTATTAAGATTAGATTGAAAAGACGTGAGAAAATAAATCCGCACTATGCCACTATGGACATACACCTAAGCCAGTAATTGGCTTGTTGTGCGCTCTAAAAACTAAAAAGTAATCTCGAAATAGAAACATTTTAAGTTAGAAATTCTGTGCTACTTACAAAAACCTTAATTGTTTTCCATAGCACTTTCCTAAGTTGGTTCATATCTGGTTTTGTGTCCCCAGCTAAGTACTTTTAGCCACGAAAGCCAGGCAATAACATAGGAAATGCTCCAAACTCTCATCATCTTCTCCACATGCCCTACACATGCTATCACTTGCCACACCAATTTTATATAAGTGAACTCGCAGTCCTATCTGTCCTGTTATGATACTGAAAGCTATACTGACCTCCTTCTAACTTCTTTTCAGTAATAGCTTCGTCTTCCCACAATTCGGGTCTCCCCATAGGATTTTCGCCGCCCTACCGACCGTTTCGCTATTCCACAGTGTTACATGCGTTCGTAGCCCACACTCTTAACACGGACTGCGTAGGAAAGGTTTCGGGTTGCCCAAGTTTGTTGACGGGTTTACTAAGTTTGGCCTTCACTCCCAAATCGTCTGCTTTTCCATTCCCCTTTACTTCGCTATGGCTCGCCACCCAAATGATGCGGATCGTGCCATTTTAAGAGAAGGCGCTAAAATCCTTCCTGCACTCCAAGTCTGTTCGTGACTTCACCGTTCTGGTTGTTATTGCCTTTATGGTCTGTTTAGTGTCCGTAAAGATCTTCAAACTCGACGTCCTCGCGTTAGCACCACACCACCTCACGCATAGCGTGATCGACCGGTTGTCCACCTGCAGGAACGTATTATGGTCAGGCAGTCTAAAACAGATTTCAGTCCCTGGGTACTTAATTTAGACGCCCAGGCACACTCTGTTCTCTAGCTTTGATCCATCAGTGTAACATGATCTTCCAGTGGAAATACTGGGGTTCCTCCAATCCTAGACTGTGCCGCTTGTAGCAGTGCTTCACACTCGACCTCGTCTCAGGTATCCGATCGGAAACCTCTCTCATTCCTTCCAGGTTTCCTATCATCGTCTCGATAATACCACGATGGTATGAGCTTCTCCTATCCTCTATCCATTCTCCCATCGCCTTAAGTCTCATAGCAGCAGCTGTTGCCTCATTCTTAATTTGTATGTCTGCCTATGGGTCTGATATCAACAATAGTCTGCAGTGACCTAGTGGGCGCGTTCCTTTTCGTTCTGCCTGTGCCAAGACAACATGTTCTCTGAATCTGTTGTATTATCCTAATATTGCCCCTTTTCTCCATAGCAGTCCATCAAACTACTGAAACATAAGTACCTCCTGAATATGACACTTCCAATTCAGTTTCCCGTCCAAGATCACACCTAAGTATTTCACCTTGTCACATATCGAAAGCGTTCCACTGAGGAAACGTGCTGCGTTAAATTGGTCCACCTTTGTCTTCCTTCAGTCTTTCTCGGTTTACTTTGAGACCAAATAGTCTAGCCCAGTCGTATACCATCTGCAAGACGCTTTCGGCCGGGTTCAAATCCCTCCTCAGTCATCATCCATAATAGGTTTTTTATGGTGTGGCGATAAAACGCCCCCCTGTGGCGTGCCCTTTGCTACTTTCTTCCTTAAATTTATGTATCCCACATACACAATTTATGCACCTTTTTCTTAGCATATGGTAAATCCAGTCTCTAGGGACCCGAATCACCAGATACTAATCTAAAAATTGAATCAGTCCGTCGGTTCGCACATTGTTAAAACACCCTCTTGGCATCAAAGGATTCTTTAATTTTATACATAACCTGGTGCAGGGCAGTCTCCACCGACAGCATGCTGTTTGTATGTGAGCAGTTCTCTGAATCTCCTACTCTTTATCATGGTGTCCGCAATTCCATGGTTTTGAGTAGAAAGGATGTAAGGCTTATAGGTCTGTAGGCCTTTGGTGTCGCATAATATGCCTTGCCGGGCTTGGGTAGAAATACCACCCTTGCCTCCTCTCAGACTTTCTGGGTATATGTAAGTCTTAGGAACTCTGTGAAAATACAGGCCAGATGGGGCGCCAGACAGTCCGCCTCCTTCTGTAGTAACGCCGGAAATATTCCATTAGGTCCAGGTGACTGAAATTGTTTGAAGCTCCTCAGTGCTTTCTTTACCATAAATTCTGTAATGATAGACCTTCGATCAATATCATAAGTCCAAGATTCCAATGACTCGTGAGTCCCGTCGTATCGTGTGGAAAACGCATTTTTATTAAAATCCTCAACATGTCCTCCGTTGTCTCTGGCCTCACTCCCATGTCGTTTGCTAACGTTTCAGTTTGGTTTTTGAGAGAAACTTTTTCATCTTTATCTGAATGACCTCAATCATAACCTCATCCTCCATTATATGGTCTTCTTGGGAGTAGATTACGGTCTCATGGTCTGTTCCCTGTTCTTTAGATCACATTGAGTTTAGTATCTTTAGCTATCGTAGTCTTCCGAATATTTATAAAGCCGGGAATGGTTCCATCGTCGGGTCTCATTCGTTAGGCTGTATTGAGTCATTCGTTCCTGCACTGCCTGAAGTTCTAATATTACAATAATATCTTTGCCTATTCTGGTCTTCCAAGTCTTGAGTAAATGCGCTTCTTGGGAGTAGGTGAAGATCTCATCATCGGCTCCATGTTCGCTAGGCTGCATTGAGTTTCCTCTCCCTGCCCTGCCTGACGTCTCAATATTAGTGTCTTTACCTTTCGTAGTCTTCCGAATCATGACAAAGTCATTGATGGTTCCATCGTCGGGTTCCTGTTCGTTGGAGGGTGTTGAGTCTCTCGTCCATGTACTGCCTGATGTTTTTGTATTGGGATCTTTGCTTCTCCCAGTCTTCCCAATATTGAGATAATCGGTTATTGTCTCGTCGTCGGCCCATTGTTCGTTAGGCGGTATTGAGTGTGCTGCCACTGCACTGCCTGATGGCTCAATATGAGGATATTTGCTATCCTAGTCTTCCAATCTCGATAAAGACTACCTTGGTCATGTAGTACGCCATGCCTTCAATTTTAGCCAAATATATCATAAAGACTTGATCAATGTCCACTACAACGAGAGTTCTTTCCTCCTTCTCCTTCCTGTGGAAGACCTCCCATTAATCTGGGACAAAACCTTGGGTATGCTTGCCCAAGTATCCCAAAATGCGTTCTACCGCGAATTTGCTGTGTCATCCCATGATGATGACTGTTACCTATGTGAGCTGGGGGTGTCCATCTTTCTCATCAGGTCGAACTTTGCGCACCAGGGAGTGTGGACACTTCCGATGAACTTCTTGACTGTATCATTACATTCTGCTGACGCAAAGCGCAGCATTAAGATTTTCCCTCTATACTCGCATATACCCCTTCAGTTTTCGAATATGTGTTGGTTTGAAAACCTGTTCGTTTACCGGATGCTCCACTTGGGACCGATGATCTGGTGGAATCTTAGCGGATGCACTACCGATAGCGATGACTGCATACGTCATCTCATTTCTGCTGTGCTTCCTTGCCACTCTGGCATAAGAGGGCGGCTCCTTACCTTTCTGAGCGACCATCTTCCCTTCCCTGATGGCTGCGGTCTCCTTTCGGAAGTCACAGTAATCCATGAAGAATCAAGGGCCGTGCGCGGTTCCTGTTCCAATTTTGTTTCCTCTGCAGGACTTTGTCTGCAGCTTCCGTGGCGGGAGGGATGGCTTGGTCTTCTTGAGTATTTGAAAACGAGAGCTCTTTTTCTTCTTTAGCGTCTTAGCAGTGTTATGCTCTTCGGGAGATCTAATTCCCTTCCCAGCTTCCGTCGAAGTGCTTGGGACATCAGTTCCATTCATTACAGCATCCTGCGCTTTTACCCGATTGCGCTGCTGGTGCACACTCCTCTGTCTCCTTCTTCGTGCTCCGGATTGCTTTACTCGAAATATTCGTCTGAGACCCCATAAAGTATATATATTCTTGACCGCCGTGACATTTTATGTCGATCTAGCCATGTCCGTCCGTTTGTCCGTCCGTCCGTGCGTCTGTCTGTCGAAAGCACGCTAACTTCCGAAGTTGTAAAGCTAGCCGCTTGAAATTTTGCACAAATACTTCTTATTAGTGTAGGTCGGTTGGTATTGTAAATGGGCCATATCGGTCCATAACCTGATATAGCTGCCATATAAACCGATCTTGGGTCTTGACTTATTGAGCCTCTAGAGTGCGCAATTCTTATCCGATTGAAATGAAATTTAGCACGACGTGTTTTGTTATGATATCCAACAACAGTGCCAAGTATGGTTCAAATCGGTCCATAACCTGATATAGCTACCATATAAACCGATCTTGGGTCTTGACTTCTTGACCCTCTAGAGGGCGCAATTCTTATCCGATTGGAATGGAATTTCGCACGACGTGTTTTGTTATGATACCCAACAACTGTGCCAAGTATGGTTCAAATCGGTCCATAACCTGATATAGCTACCATATAAACCGGTCTTGGGTCTTGACTTCTTGACCCTCTAGAGGGCACAATTCTTATCCGATTTGAATTAATTTTTGCACGAAGTATTTCGTTATGATATCCAACAACTGTGCCAAGTATGGTTCAAATCGGTTCATAACCTGATATAGCTGTCATATAAACAGATCTGGGGATTTGATTTCTTGAGCTTCTAGAGGGCGCAATTCCTATCCGATTTGGCTAAAATTTTGCATGACGTATTTTATTTTTACTTTCAACAACTGCGTCAAATAAGGTTCAAATCGGTTCATAACCTGATATAGCTGCCATATAAACTGCCGAACCGACTTCTTGACCCCTAGAGGTCGCAACTATTATCCGATATGCCTGAAATTTTGTACGATGGATCCTCTCATGACCATCAACAAACGTTGTTTATTATGGTCTGAATCGGTCTGTAGCCCGATACAGATCCCATATAAATCGTTCTCTCTATTTTACTTCGTGAGCCCCAATGGGCGCAATTCTTATACGAATTGACTGAAATTTTACACAGGTCTCCAACATATAATTTAATTGTGGTCCGAACCGGACCATATCTTGATATCGTTTTAATAGCAGAGCAACTCTTTTCTTATATCCTTTTTTGCCTAAGAAGAGATGCCGGGAAAAGAACTCGACAAATGCGATCCATGGTGGAGGGTATATAAGATTCGGCCCGGCCGAACTTAGCACGCTCTTACTTGTTCTACTTCAGCGTCTTAGCAGTGTTAAGCTCTTCGGGAGATCTAATTCCCTTCCCAGCTTCCGTCGAAGTGCTTGGGACATCAGTTCCATTCATTACAGCATCCTGCGCTTTTACCCGATTGCGCTGCTGGTGCACACTCCTCTGTCTCCTTCTTCGTGCTCCGGATTGCTTTCGCGGTCTTCTTGTGAGCGTAGCAGAGCCTACGCTCACCTCTGCCGTCATCCCGCTGTCTATATCTCTCAATTGGCTGCGATGACTGTTTCATTGACACTGTCTATGTCGGAATCTGAATCGGCAACACACACCTTTACTTAAAGGCTGGGGACGAACTGTGCATCCCTCTGGTTTATCCGTCTCTTTCTCGTTTGTTAGTCGAACGACTGGTTGCATTATTTTATACAAGTTTGATGACAATTTTTTTTCTCATAGACGTACCTGAAGTTAACATTTTAAAAATTTATTTTCAATATTTAAAACGCTGCCACTCACAAAGAACATTCTCTCATTTTTTCACATGACGAAAACACAAACAAAGCAGGAAATCCAATCCATTTTAAAATGTTTCTGTAATAATGTCTCTGTTGTTTCTTTTATTATGTGACCAGTTTGAAAAGTGCAAGTCTTTGTGAATTCTTTGGCTTTCTTTTGCTCAACTTTTGCACAAAAGTCATTTAAAATCTTTTCTTTTTCCCTGCTGTTCAATATAATACTGTCTTGGCATAACGTGAATTAATTAACTCCTCCATGCATTTAAAGTTTTCCAGCTAAAGACATTTAGAAAACTCCTCCCCCAGATAACTAACTGCTGTTTGCAGCGGATTAGAGCATCCATAAGGGGCAAAACTTGTGTTAACTTTTGTGACGACGTGAAAAAGTTTTGTGCAATTTATTTAAATCTCTCTTAAATTACACCCTGATGTGCGGGCCATTTAGAGTTAGCGTCAACTGTTGTAACTTAATACACTACGAAGAGAAATATTGCACTTTAGGTATATTACATTTAAAAAATGCACACAAAGTTGAAGAGGGTGATGCTTAAGAGAAAGTAATATCTATGATTTTCACTAAATTCAAACTAAGTTTAGGGCATACCTACGAAATGTACTGGATATGGTTATATACTACAGATACTGTGGTGAATAGAGATCTTAAATCGATTGTTATACCCTACAACACTAATGTTTTACAGAGTATTATAACTTAGTGCTTTTGTTAGTAACATCCAGAAGGAAGGGAGACCGACCCATTGATATGCCTACTGATCGACTCAGAATAATTTTCTGATTCTATGTAGCTGTGTCCGTCTGTCTGGTCATGTTAAATTGTAATCAAAGTATACATCGCAATTTCCATCCAATGATCTGGAAAATTTGCTTAAACTTTTCGCTAAAACTTTTTTGCGCTACTTTTGCTAACAATTTTGCGCTTCACACGAAACCTATTGCAATTGAATGAAAATCGGATCACTTTTACATATAGCTCCCTTATATATGTCCATCCGCTTTGGACTAATATTGCACTAATTTGGTCTGTTGTTAACCAATTTTCACAAAATTTAGCACGAACGATTCTCTAATGACTCGTATTGATATTACCGATTATTTCAATAAAATTGGTTCAGATTTAGATATACTTAAATAAAAAATTTCCCACGAACATTCCATTAAGGAATAGGGGATACTTCTCTCATATCAAGGGGTCCAGTCCAATTAAAGTTTAAGCTCAATAATAAAGGGCCTGCCTAGTCCGAACGAAGTGCCGCAAATCCACACCACTTGGTAGAGAAGTTTTAACACCCCACAAATGTTGCCAGCACTATTAGATGCTCACGCCGGGATTTGAACCTAGGCGTTCGGCGTCATAGGCGAATATGCTAAACTTCGCGCCTCGGTGGCTCACTAAATTTGAATATAAAGGGTGATTTTTTAAGAGCTATAGGAAAGTTAAAAAGCACACATAAAATTCAGAACAAAGCATGAATCTTTATTTGAATCTATAGTACGGTTCATATAATTGAAGACTATTTCATGCAAATATTGATCTTGACTGCGACTCAATCCATCCGCTCAGTCCAATTTTGGCATACTCTTTCCAACATTTCGGCCGACATCTCACGAATAAATGCTTCAATATTGTCTTCCAATGCGTCAATTGAAGCGGGCTTGTCTGTATAGGCATGAGCTTTTACATAGCCCCACAAAAAATAGTCTAAAGGCGTTAAATTGCATGTTCTAGGCGGCCAATTGGCCGGTCTCGAACGTGAAATAAGATATTCACCGAACTCACCGCTCAATAAGTGCTGTGTGGCATGTGGCACCGTCTTGTTTAAACCACATGTCATGCAAGTCAATCTCTTGCATTTTGGCATAAAAAAAAGTTGGATATCATCTCACAGTAGCGCTAATCATTCACAGTTACGTTGCGATTCGCATCATCTTTGAAGAAGTACGGTCCAATGATGCCACCAGCCCATAAACCGCACCAAACTGTAACTTTTGCCCATAAACCGCACCAAACTGTGACTTTTCCTGAGTGCATTGGTAGCTCTTGAAATGATTCTGGCTGATCTTCACTCCAAAATCGACGATTCTGCTTATTTACGTACCCATTGAGCCAAAAATGAGATTTGTTGCTCAAAGGAAGAAGCGCGCGATGATCCTTCTTTACAGAGCAAGCATTTTTGATAATAAAATTCAATAATATGCCAGCGTTGTTCGTTTGTTAGACGATTTATGGTTAAATTTTAGACCAAACTGAAGATGTTTGACAGTGATACAAAACACGAAATGTGAGTGAGCTGTTAAAAATAGTTTTGCCAAACAGATAATAGCTAAAAAATCACCCTTTATAAGCATGCAGTCTTTTAGTGGCATAACAACCTGATGAGGCCGATACCGCGATCTGAGTAGCCTGCCTTTTACATTCAAGCTCACCACATTATTGAGAGTTTTTGTTAACTTTTTTCTATTCGATATAAAGACAGAGACGAAAATACATTGGATGTACAAATCCAATAACAGAGTGAAATAATAAATAACAGAGTGAAGTGATAAAAGAAAATGAACAAGTAAAAAGGCATTAAGTTCGTCCGGGCCGAACTTTGAATACCCACCACCTAGGGTATATATGTACGGATGTCGGGAGACCTAAAACTACCAACTGTGTTTAAAATTTCAGCGAAATCGGATAATAAAAAGGGCTTTAGACCCCTTATCGCGAGATCGGTCCATAGGGCAGGTATATCTAAATATAGTCCGATCTGAACCATACTTGGGTCAAATGTCGGGAGGCTTAAAATAACCCACACCGAAATCGGGTAATAAAATAAAGCTTTTATTGGCTTCAGACCCTTTATAGGCAGGTCGGTCTATATGACAGCTATATCTAAATATAGGCCGATCTGAACTATATTTAGGTCAGATGTCGGGAGGCTATAAACTACTCACTGTTTAAAATTGTAGCAAAATCGGATGAAAAATTAAGTTTTATGGGCATTAGACCCTTTATCGGAAAATCAGTCTATATAGCAGCTATATCCAAATATAATCCGATTTGACCCGTTCAAAAACTTAACCAGCGTACATCAAAATGACGTATCTGTGCCAAATTTCAGGTCAATATCTCAATTTTTGAAGCCTGTAGAGTGATTACAAAAGTCGGACGGACAGACGAATAGGCGGACAGACGGACAGACACACGGACATCGTTAAAACGTCTTAGAATTTTACGACGATCTGAAATATATATACTTTGTAGGGTCGGAAATTGATATTTCGATGTGTTGCAAACGGAATGACTAAAAGAATATACCCCTTATCCTACGGTGGTGGGTATAAAAATCGATATATATATAAATTAATTTGTGTTTGTTCATTTGTGGGTATGTATGTACGTTTGTTTGTTCCCTATAGACTCAAAAACGGCTAAACTGATTTTCTTAAAATTTTCACAGATTGTGTGGAGAGATCTGGAAGGAATAGTAAGCTACATATTTTTTTCATATCGACCCCTACCCCTTACGCCAAAAGTACACCCCAAAATAAAGGTTGGCCGGTTGCGACAATATGGGACTTAAATGACAGGTACTCGGAGTAGACTATGAATTTCATATTAAAAATTGGGTTCACGTTACTGGGGGGCCGTCCCGACCCCAAAACACCCTAAAATAGCTTTATTGGACAATAATGACAACATGGGACGCGACTGAAAGGTATTCGGGAGTAGAATACGAATATGATCAGGAAGGAAGTATAGGCTATATAATTTTTTTAAATTGTAAGGGGGCGGACCCTCACCTTTTACCCCAAAAACACCACCCAAAATCAAAAGTGGACCGATAGAGACAATATGGGAATCAAATGAAAGATATTGAAGAGCAGAATACGAATACGGTATAAAAGGGGT
Source organism: Stomoxys calcitrans (assembly GCF_963082655.1). NCBI lineage: Eukaryota > Metazoa > Arthropoda > Insecta > Diptera > Muscidae > Stomoxys > Stomoxys calcitrans. Next base: position 93,337,265 of record NC_081553.1, read on the forward strand.
CACCGGACCATAAAACTGCCCAAACGACCATATTGAACATACATATCAATATAGGACTCACATGAACGGTATTCAGGAGTAGACTACGAATATGACATAAAAAATGCAGTACAAGTAAATGTGGGTCGCCCCACCTCCAAAAAGCCGCGACAATGGGAACACTACCCGATTATAGCTATATGAGACTCAAATGAAAGGTATTTGGGAGCAGTGAAAGCGTAATGGAGCAGGTTTGATTGAAATTTTAGCGCAACGATAAGAAGCCTCCCTTTTATAGTTGAGTCCAAGTGGCGTGCAGATAAGCACAAACATTTTTATACCTACTACCAAAGGATAGGGGTCTGTCCGTCCGTCCGTCTGTCGAAATAACGATAGAGGTCGAAGGCGTAAAGCTAGCCACTTTAAATTTTGCACAGATACTTTATATCGATATAGATCAATTGGGATTGTAAATGGGCCATATCGGTTCAAATTTAGATATAGCTCCCATATAAACGCATGTAGTGTTCGGTTATGATTTCCAACAACTGTGCCAAGTACGGTCCAAATCGGTCTATAACCTGATATAGCTCCCATATGAACCGATCACTCGAGTTGCCTTCTTGAACCCCTGGAAGCCGCAATTTACGTCCGATTGAATTGAAATTTTGCTCGAGGTGTTATTTTATGACTTTTTATTTTATGACTGTGCTAATTGCGGTCCAAATCGATTTATAACCTGGTATAGCTTCCATATAAACCGATCTCCGATTTTACTTCTTGAGCCTCTAGAAAGCGTAATTCTAAACCAGTTTGGATGAAATTTTGCACTATGGTCTACAACATCTAAACTAAGTATGCATCAACTATGCCAAGTATGGTTCTAATCGGTTTAAAATTTGATATAGCTTCCACATAAGCCGATCTCCAGATTTGACTTTTTGAGCCTCTAGAGGGCGCAATTCTTATGCGAATAGGCCAAGCATTATTTTAACTACTTCTCCTAAGACCTTCCACCTACGTACATCAATATTAAGTATCTGTGGAAGATTTAAAGCGGCTAACTTTATGCGTCCCACCGCTAGATCTAGCCATGTCTGTGTATCGAGACGGTCGATATACATGTCGAGACGATACGATATACTTTATGGGGTCCCAGTCCAATATTTCGAGATTTTACAACCATCCTACGGTGGTGAGTAAAAAAAATTAATTGGTTTAGGCCACCATCCTATGGTGGTGGGTATAAAAAAAAATTAATTGGTTTAGGCTGTTAGTTTTTGTACTGGAACTATTATTGAAGGAATATCCAGTGCTGAACATTTTTTTATATTTATCCCATGAATAAGCTGAAGATGCTTACCCATGCGCAACGGTAACATTAGATGGGCCGACAAAAGTGTAAATTCGATTGAATTCAAAAATAGACAAAATGATGGCAATGTGATCGGAATCAGCAGCGAGAATTACCAACAACAAATTCAGCGCCACCTATTTTGGGATATAAATTCTTTGAATAGCAAAGCCAACCCAAACAAAGAAATAGTGCGCGAGAGGTACAGCAGAGAGTATCCAAAGTTGATCATATGCTTTTCACTACTGTTTTGGCAACTTGTCTGCACTTCGAATAAGTAAAATTTAGGAACTAAACTTTGAATGTTTTCGGTTTTATTGTTATAACCCTCCTACTCTGGGACAAGCTTCCACAACAATATAGAATTTCTATAACAAGTAAGAGCGTGCTCGTCCGGGACGAATCTTGGGAACTAACCACCATGGTTTCTGCTAAAAATGTATACAAACTAAATTTAGTTGAAGGACATAATTTTATTCTATATACCAAACTTCTGTCAAACCAGCAAAATTAAAGCTTCTAAGAACCGAATAAGAATAATCGAGAGACCGGTTTATATGGGAGCTATATCAGGTTATTGACCGATTCGGACAGTACTTGGCACAGTTGATGAAAGTCATAATAGAACACCGCATGCAAAATTTCAGCCATATCGAATGAAAATTGAGGCTTCCAGGGGCTCAAGAAGTTAAATCGGGAGATTGGTTTATATGGGAGCTATATCGGGATATTGACCGATTTGAAGCGTTTTTCGTACAGTTGTTGGAAGTTGTAAGAGAACACCTCATGCAAATTTTAAGCCCAATCAAATGAAAATTGAGCCTCAAGAAGTCAAATCGGGAGATCGGTTTATATGGGAGCTACATCAGGTTATTGACCGATCAGGACCGTACTTGACACAGTTATTGGGTGTCATAACAGAACACTATATGCAATATTTCAGAGATCAGTTTTTATGGAAGCTATATCCAAATCTGGTTTTTATGGGAGCTATATCCGAATCTGAACCGATATGGCTCATTTACAATCCCCAACGACCTACATCAATGATGAGTATCTATGCAAAATTTCAAGGAAGTAGCTTAACGCGTTTGACTGCTATCGTGATTTCGACAGACGGACGGACGGACATGGCTAGACCGAATCAGAATGTCGAGGGGATCCAGAATATATATACTTTATGGGGTCGCAGATCAATATTTCGAGATGTTACGGAATGACTAGATTAGTATACCTTATTCCTATGAAACCAGTAAGGAAAGGTAAAAGTCGTGCGGAGTCGACTATATAATACATTACACCTACCCTACAATTACAACTTCGGGCAATATAAAAGTATATATGTGTATAAGAGCTTTATCTAAGTCTGAACCGACTTTATAACAGATCGTTTGAAAATTGTTGTTACTACGGCCATATAAGTGCAAATCCGGCGATAAGTATGTATGGGTGCTACATCCAAATTTGAACTGATATATCTAGCAGATATATTAAGATCAGTAACAAAATAATCCATGCCAAATTTTGTGCAGATCGGTCGACATTTGTTGTAACTACGGCCATATAAGTGCGAATCAGGCGATACATATATATTGGAGCTATATCTAAATCAGAACTGTTTTTAATGAAATTTTGTAGATATGTTAAAATCAGTAACAAAACAATCCATGCCTAATTTTGTGCAGATTGGTTGAAAATTTTAGCTACTATGGCCATTTAAGTGCAAATCGGGCGATACATATATATTGGAGTTATATCAAAATGTGGACCGATTTTTATGAAATCTAACAGTTATCTTAAGATCACTAGCAAAACAACCCGTGCCAAGTTTTGTGCAGATTGGTTGAAAATTGTAGCTACTGCGGCCATTTAAGTGCAAATCGGGCGATACATATATATGGGAGCTATATCTAAATCTGAACCGATTTTGATGAAATTTTGCAAATATGTTGAAATCAGTATGATCCGTGCCAAATTTTGTGTAGATCGATTGAAAATTGTCTTCACTACGGCTATTTAAGTGCCAATCGGGCTATACATATATTGGGTTGCCCAAAAAGTAATTGCGGATTTTTCATATAGTCGGCGTTGACAAATTTTTTCACAGCTTGTGACTCTGTAATTGCATTCTTTCTTCTGTCAGTTATCAGCTGTTACTTTTAGCTTGCTTTAGAAAAAAAGTGTAAAAAAAGTATATTTGATTAAAGTTCATTCTAAGTTTTATTAAAAATCCATTTACTTTCTTTTAAAATTTTTATCAAAATCAATAGCATTCGTCCTTGGGCCAAAAAAGAGATATGATTGGACAACAAATACGACCTGCACTTTGATTACAAGAATACTTGGACTCACAGATGGGCAGACGGACATGGCTAAATCGAATCAGAAAGTGATTCTGAGTCGATCGGTATACTTATCAATGGGTCTAGTTCTTCTCTTTCTTAGCGTTGCAAACAAATGCACAAATATATAATACCCTGTACCACAGTAGTGGTGTAGGGTATAAACATAGCGCAAAATATAAAGGTAACTAAGTGAATGCTATGAAGTCAAATTGAAAAGAAATTCATATTTCATATGGTGAAAAAGAAGGCGCAGCGAAGCGGGCCGGATGTTAGTATAAATGTTCTTAATAATCGATATAGGAAATTTAATCAAAATCAGACAAGGGAATCGAGGGTCATGCTTAAATTGGTTAATAAAATACTAACTAATGAAAAATTTCTATGAAAATATCCACAAAGATTTCAGTTAGTTTTTCTCCGAAGACAAAATATTTTTTATAAAATTTAAGATAAACTGTCTTAAACATAAAAAAAATTATAACAAAAGGTTGCCGAAAGACCAAAATTCCTTTTAACGCAAAATTTCAAAGAATTTGTTTTATATTCTCAATGTTCTTGGACATATAGCTCATTCAATTAACATAACCAAAAAAAAAAACATTTTACCTCATTTCAGTGAAAAAGTCATTTTTTAGAAATTTTTCAGCTAACCATAAACAGGGAGTTGAAAAGAACACACGCACACACACACACACAGAAAAATTGCTACAATAAATCTGAATGAAAGAAATTTTCCACATAAAAAATTTCAGAAAGAGAAACAAAAAAAAAAACATAAGTTTCCTTTCAGAGCAAACATTGCAAATGTATGAACATTAATTTTATGTATGTTTGTGACCATGGAAGAATATATACTTACCAACTTCTGCCCTTGTATTTGTCCACATCACACCGATGCTGTAAGTTATGATGAGTGTGCGTGTGTGTGTGGCCACAGATGTCACCCAGAATCTCTTTGGTGACCCAAATTCAATGCCTCCTTCACATGTGTTGGGGTCACATTTACTTTAGTCATTACAAAAACCGATGAATGGATTTGCTGCAAAGCAAAGAGTAAAAATGGAACTTTTAGAAAAATAACTTGGCACAGCTTAGCAAAATAGAATGTCAAGAATGTCATTTGGATGAAAGATTTAGGATATTTAATTTTTTTTGAGATTTATTGTAATTCTTCATTTAAACAAATCTCAAACGTTTTCAGGGCGAGTTTGTTAGCTATGTTGGCATAGTTTAAACAAAAGAAGCATTGATAGTTGGTATAAATCAGTTGTGCATCGAAGAGGGATAAAAATAGTGAGGAAACGTTCAATAAATCTGCTCAAAATACACTTTACAATGAAGACCCACAAAAAGGACTATTTGGGATCCAATTGGAATTAATTCTAATTAGGAGGTCGAACCGAAGAGTAGTCTTGATGCTATGTGAGGCAGTAAGGCCCTGAATGGTTTGAAACCTGACTATCGATGGGTATCATTTTGGGTTAAATATACTTAAGGTGGTGGTGTCTTCGCACGATATTGTCGTGACCAGTGTTGCCACTCAAGAAAACCTACCAAATGTTCTATATGCCAATAAAATGGTATACTTTCCGAACCGGGCCCACTCCGCTGCTCATTCTTTAACACTCTAATGTATTTTTAGGGTGGGGACACTTCACCCTGAATGTGGATATCGAATTCTTGCCACTGCAGCCAATGTCAGCTATTTGACACTGAATGCGTGCGTACGAATCCTGGCGAGAACATCGAAAAATATTTAAAGCGGTGGTTATCCCCTCTTAATGCTGGTGAAATTTGCGAGGTACAAAGCCATGCAAAATGCAATGCAAATTTTGCCCATGAACATTCCACTAAGAAACAGGGGCAAACTATTTATAGCCGAGTCCGAACGGCGTGCCGCAGTGCGACACCTCTTTCGAGAGAAGTTTTACATGGCATAGTAATTCAGAAATGTTCCCAGCATTAGGAGGGGAAAACCACCGTTGAAAATTTTTTTTCTGATGGTCTCGCCAGGATTCGAACCCAGGCGTTCAAAGAGGTTTCGCCCTGCAACGGACTGTAAACAAAAGTCCCTTTTACTCTACTCCCAAATGCCTTTCTCTTGAGTCCTACCTTACCACTTTGGTAAATGTTTCCTGTTTACGGGGTATTTCGAAGGTGGGATGGCCATCAAGACACTTGGCAAATGGTACAGTACCTCCCAAATGTAGCCAGCATTAGGATAACCACCGCTGAAAAAGTTCATGATGTTCTCACTAGGATTCGAACCCAGGCGTTCAGCGCCATAGGCGAACATGCAAACCTCTGCGCTACGGTGGCCTCCATATATTTACTATAAGGGCCCAGACACTTAGCCCTTAAAGTAAATATGAGCTACGTGCTCCACTTTCAAATACATTTTGTAGGAGCCTCATATTGGCATGATCGGTTACATAGTTTTGTTTGAGGTTGCGGTGTATCCCAGGGTATTTGTCCAGAAATCGAATATCAATTTCCACCCCAAAAAACCTTTTATATAATAGGGAGGATTTTTGGGTTGGGCGGTTCTCCAAACACATGGCTCTTCAATTGGATATCAAATTCACTTTTTTCTCTTAAACACTTTTCGTTTGAGCTCTAAATTGTCGTGATTGGTCTATATATCCATTTGGTGGGTTTGACGGCCCAGAGGCACCTGATCCCAAAAAAGTGCAAAAAAAATTCCGAACGAATCACATTACCAATCTCCGGGATCTGGTGTTTTTAAAAATTAGGGTAGGTTAGGTTAGGTTTAAGTGGCAGTCTGCCATCGGATTCAATTAGACGTTTTCGTCCATTGTGATGCCACAGGAACAGAAGAAGGAAGATGCCTTCTAGCTCCTACCGTTCAACCATCCAGATCGCTTTAAAAAGCACAATAACTTGCGAATGTTGACATCCGCTAAATCAGACAGGTTCTCAAAGAAATGAGAACCTAAAGTGGAACTTCTTTATGGTAATGAGAAGTGCTTTTAAGGGGAGGAATGGCACCTCAGACATTTCGACTCAAATATGGATATCAAATTCGTGCTGCACTTTCAAATCCCTTAAATTTGAGCCCATATTGCCATGGTCGGTAAACGTGAACCGTTTGGAGGGTGTCTTGGGGCTGGGGCGGCCACCGGCACTTTGCCTTGAAAAAGATATTAAATTCGTTTTTTAGTCCCAAATACCGAGCTCCATATCATAGTCGAAAAAGAAGTTCAGTTTAGGGGGTGCTTTAGGACGTATCCCAAACACTTGGCTCCAAAATTAGATATCAAATTCGCTGTCTACTCTCAAATACCTTTTATTTGAGCCCCATATTGTCATTATGGGTCAATTAACCTATTTGACGTATTTTTAGGAGGAAAGCGCCAACTAGACTTGAACGGAAATTTTGATGTCATATTCGTAATCTACTCCCAAATATCTTTCATTTGAGTCCCATACAGCCATGGTCGGTTAATATGCCCATTTAGGGGTATTTGGGTGTGAGGCTACCTCCCATTACTTGGACCTAATTTTTATGCCATATTTGTAATCTACTGCCGAATACTTTTCATTTCAGTCCCATATTGGAATGAACTTCGAATAGATCTGTTTAGAGGAGTTCTGAGTTTGGGGCGGCCTGCTGGGTACTTGAACAGGAAATTTAATACTATATTCATTTTCTGGTCTCCAATACCTTTCATTTGATACCCTTATTGTGCCCACTGGACCACTTTTGGTTAAGGATGGCGTTTTTGGGGTAAAGGGGAGGGTCCGCCCCATGCGATATCTAAAAATTATATAGGCTATGTTTCCTTCACAATCTTTGAACATTTTAAGAATTTCGGTGCAGAACAGTCCCATATAATCATTATGGGTCTTATGCCCATTTAGGGCGTTTTTGGGGTGTGGGGTGACACCCTTACCTTGGATCTGATTTTGTATGCCAGATTGAAATCTAATCCTGAATACCTTTCTTTTGAGCCCCATATTGACATGAACTTCCAATATGTCTGTTTGGGAGAGTTTTGAGGTTAGGGGGGCCTGATGGGTACCTAGACTCAAATTTTAATACCACATTCGTATTCTACTTTCCAATACCTTTCATTTGATAACTATATTGTCCCGATCAGTACACTTTCTATTTTGGGTGGTATTTTTGGCGTAAGGGGAGGGTCCGTCCCCCTTCCACTATCGAAAAATTTTACAGCCTATGTTTCCTTCTAGAACATCCTACACAACATGCGAACATTTCGAGAAAATCGTTTCTGTCGTTTTTGAGTCTATATGGAACAATAGTAGTAGAGTCCCATATAGCAGTGATTGGCTAAAGTGCCCCTTTTGACCGTTTTTTGGGGGGTGGGGTGACCCCCTATACTTCTACATGAATTTGTAGAATCTGTCCACTTTTGATTTTAGTTGATGTTTTTAAGGTAACGGGAGAGGGTCCGCCCCTTTGCGATATCAATAAATTATAAAGCCTATTTTCTCTTACCGGCCATATTTGTAATCTACTCCCAAATGCCTTTCATTTGAGTCCCATATTGTAATGATCGTCAAATAAACCTATTTTAAAGGTTTTTGTGGCTGGGGCGGTTCCCCAGGTACTTGGACCCACCTTTTATTATAAAATTCGTACTCTACTCCTGAATACATTTCATTTGAATCCCATATTGTCCCGATCGGTCCACTTTTTTTTATACCCTACACCACTACTGTGGTACAGGGTATTATAACTTAGTGAATTAGTTTGTAACACCCAAAAGGCAGAGAGATATCACCTATTGATAAATATATCGATTGACTCAGAATCACTTTCTGATTCGATTTAGCTACGTCCGTCTGTCTGTCTGTTTGTCCGTCCGTCCGTCTGTCCATATTAAATTGTGTACAAACTACAGGGTCCAATTTTAATCCGATCGTCTTCAAATTTGGTATGGCCACGTTTTTCGGCCTAGAGACGTCATTTGTTACCCGATTCTCTCGAAATTAGGCGGGAAGGATTTTCTTATAACTCTCGACATTACTGGTGAATTTCATGGAAATCGGTTTAGATTTAGATATAGCTCTCATAAAAATATATCGCCCGATTTTCAGTCCTAGAGCCACTGCGAGCGTATTTATTGACTATCTTCCCGAAATTTTGTCCGTTCGTCCGTCCATCCGTCCGTCTGTCTGTCGAAAGCACGCTAACTTTCGAAGGAGTAAAGCTAGCTGCTTGAAATTTTGCACAAATACTTTTTATTAGTGTAGGTCGGTTAGTACTGTAAATGGGTCAAAGCGGTCCATGTTTTGATATAGCTGCCATATAAACCGATCTTAGGTCTTGACTTCTTGAGCCTCAAGAAGGCGAAATTCTTATCCAAATTTTTTGAAATTTTGCACGTAGTGTTTTTTTTGGAATCACTTCCAACAACTACGCAAAGTATGGTTTACAACGGTCCATGTTTTGATATAGCTGCCATATAAACCGATCTTGGTTCTTGACTTCTTCAGCCTCTAGAAGGCGCAATTCTTATCCGAATTTTTTGAAATTTTGCACGTAGTGTTTTGATATCACTTCCAACAACTACCCCAAGTATGGTTTAAATCGGTCCATGTTTTGATATAGCTGCCATATAAACCGATCTTGGGCCTTGACTTCTTGAGCCTCTAGAAGGCGCAATTCTCTTCACTTTCAAGAACTGTGCTAAGTATGGTTTACATCTGTCCATGTTTTGATATAGCTGCCATATAAACCGATTTTGGGTCTTGACTTCTTGACTTCTTAAGCCTCTAGAGGGCGCAATTCTTGTCCGATTTTATTGAAATTTTGCACGTAGTATTTTGGTAGCACTTCCAACAACTACGCCGAGTATGGTTTAAATCGGTCCATGTTTTGATATAGGCGCCATTTAAACCGATCTTGGATCTTGACTTCTTGAGCCTCAAGAGGGCGCAATTCTCTTCCGATTTAAATGAATTTTGCACATAGTGTTTTGGTATCACTTTCAACAACTGTGCTAAGTATGATTCAAATCGGTTCATAATCTGGCATAGCTGTCATATAAACCGATTTTGGATCGTGACTTCTTAAGCCAATAGAGCGTGCAATTCTCATCCGATTTGGCTGAAATTTCGCTTGAGGTGTTTTGTTATGACTTTCAATTTCTGTGCTAACTATGGCGTAAATCGGTATAGAACCTGATATAACGTCATATCCGAATGAACTGAATATATAAGATTCGGCCCGGTCGAACTTAGCACGCTCTTACTTGTTATATATAAGAAAAGGAAGAAGATGCTTTTATTCCCGGCACCGTAAAGTTGACCATTTTGCCGTAGCATTTGCAACACATCAAACTATTGTTCGTCTATCTGTCCGTATGAAAGTTCACAGATGGCCTATATCTTGATATAGCACACTTTCCCGATAAGAAAACTTGAGTTTATAAAAGTCGTATTTTTGTGACGATTTCAATAAACAACCGTGCCGAGTTTGGAAAAAGCGATCTACTGGTTTAAGGGCTTGAGCCCAGAAATGCGCTTCTGCTACCCATTTTCACCGTTACAGTGAATTGCATGGACTCCACAACATCTGAGTATGGGGCAGGTCAGACCATTTTTGTATGCATCTGCCATACAGCCTTGTTTTCCGATTGAAGGTAGTGCAGCTCAAAAACCGCACTTCATGTCCAGAATTTGCGAAATTTGGAAAAGATTCCTCATCACTCATACCAGTTCCAATCAAAATCAGAACTTTCACCCTTTATCCTGAAATTTGATGCAGTGAGATCCTTTGAAACAGTATTTGGCCCTTCGACATCCATTGTAGTATTCAGCACTCGAATACACAGAGACGACAAAAAGTGAAATAACTTTAAGTTATCCCCGGGGATTTTTTCAGTATTTAGCTTGGCATTTATATAAATACATGGAGGCCACGGTAGCGCAGAGGTTAGCATGTCCGCCTATGACGCTGAACGCCTAGGTTCGAATCCTGGCGAGACCATCAGAAAACATTTTCAGCAGTAGTTTTGCCCTCCAAATGCTGGCAACATTTGTGAAGTACTATGCCATGTAAAACTTCTCCCCAAAGAGGTGTCGCACTGCGGCACGCCGTTCGGACTCGGCTATAAAAAGGAGGCCCCTTATAATTGAGCTTAAACTTGAATCGGACTGCACTCAGTGATATGTGAGAAGCAAATGCAAACATTTTTATATAAATGTTTGAAAATCCTATCAAAAATTGAGGTCAGCTTACCAAACTACCATAAGAGAATAGAAATCTACCAATTTTGATTGGAACCTACCAAAAACGGCAACACTGGTCGTGACACTTGGACTTGAAAGAAATGCGTTGCTTATAGACAATTGCATTCTACACCCAAATATTTCGATGTTATTTTAATATTTTGAGTCATCAACTTATTTTTGATCCCTTCATCTCTATTCCTTTGGCTATAACATTTTTTCTTCAAAATCAATTTTACAGCAATTTCATCAAAATTGATCAAATTGAAAGCCCACCTGATTGTCGTAAATAATATTAGCGCAAAGTGATGCGTGCAAGCATAATAATTTATTTATAAGAAAATCCTCACCTGCCGCAAAGTGTGGCAGCCACATTGCTGTCGTTCAGACACATTCTTGCACACACAATTGTGGCAAATATAATTTGTGTGCCATTGCACACAAATCTCTGGATGTAACCGAAATCACAATGGAAAAACCGCCAACAGTTTTTTTGTTTTGTTTCGTTTCGGCCATGTTTTTTGTAGCTGGCTGTTCATGGTGTTTGGTAGTGACACAAATGCTTTATGACGCGAATCTGTTTTGGGAACTATAAAACATTGTAACTGGGCTTACGATTTCATTCCATGGCCATGGTCATGAAATATATTGTTTATATAATTTGTTTTACTTGTCAACTACATTGCGGACCTTTGGAACACCTGGGCATATGGTGACAAAGTAATTCTATTTGGAGAAAAGTAACTAAAACTGACTAAACCAACAAAAGTGGGTGAATGGAAAACATAAGACAACATGTAAAAAGTTAATTAATCATACCTATATGTACAATTTGATCTAATTCACTTTTTTAATGACGAAGACTGTTACAAAAGATTTGCGTATTTAGTTGAACTTTAACAGCTTTTATTCTACATCGTATGAATAACACTTTGAGCGTTGATCTGCAATCAAAAAAAAAAAAAAAAAAACAACAATGTAGTACACTATGGTGGTGAAAACCACGGGATCAATATGAACCATCAGGGAAAATTTCATGAAAATCGGTCGTTTTTGAGTCTATATATAACAGACAAACAACAAAGCATTTGCTTCAGAAATTATTCACAATAGTTAACCGTGATGGATAGTGTGATTGATTGGAGGCCACCGTAGCGCAAAGGTTAGCATATCCGCCTATGACGTTGAACGCCTGGGTTCGAATCCTTGCGTGAACATCAGAATAACTTTTCAGCAGTTGTTATCCCCTTCTTATGTTGGTGACATTTGTGAGGAACTATGTCATTCGATACAAGTAAAAGCGTGCTAAGTTCGGCCAAGTCGAATCTTATATACCCTCCACCATGGATCGAATTTGTCGAATTATTTTCCCGGTATCTCCTTTAAGGCAAACAAAGGACAAAGGAAACAAATTGCTTTGCCATTACAGCTATATTAATTTACGGCAGCCATATCAGGCTATGGACCGATTTGAACCATACTTTGCACAGTTATTGGAAGTCATAACAAAACACATCGTGCAAAATTTCAAAATCGGATAAGAATTGTGCCCTCTATAAGCTCAAGAAGTCAAGACCCATGATCGGTTTATATGGCAGCTGCATCAAAACATGGACCGATTTGGCCCATTTACAATCCCAACCGACCTACACTAATAAGTAGTATATGTGCAAAACTTTAAGCGGATGGCTTTACTCTTTTGAAAGTTTGCGTGCTTTCGACAGACAGACGGACAGACAGACAGACAGACGGACGGGCGGACGGACAAACAGACAGACAGACAGACGGACAGACAGACGTACGGACAGACAGACGAACGCACGGACAGACAGACAGACGTACAGACAGACGTACAGATGGACGGTTATGACTAGATCGGTTTCAAATGTCATGACGATCAAGAATATATGAACTTTATGGGGCCTTAGACAAATATTTCGAGGAGTTACAAACGGAATGACAAAATTATTATGCCCCCATCCTTTGGTGGAGGGTATTATAATGTCGGTACGCCCGTCCATCTGTGGAAATCACGATAGCGGTCGAAAGAATACAGATGTCCACTTGAAATTATGCACAGATATTTGTTATTGATGTAGGTTATTAGAGATTTCAAATAAACGACAGCTGTTCAGATTTTTATATATTTCCATATACAGTGATTGTTAGGTTATGTAAGGTTTAAGTGGCAGTCTGTCATCAGACTCACTTTGACGTTTTCGTCCATTGTGATACCACAGGAACAGAAGAGTCAAGGTGGCTGTTAAACCATCCAGATCGCTTGAAAAAGCCCACCAACTTGCAAATGTTCACATCCGCTAAATCAGACAGGTTCTCACAGAAATGAGAACCTAAAGTGGAACTCTTTCTGACTGCCAGTGCGGGACACACACAGAAATTGTTCTATAGTCTCTTCTCTTCGATGTCCTCACAGCTTCTGCAAAAGTCGTTGCTGGCAACCTTCAGCCTGTCAGCATGTTTTGGGATTAGTCAGCACCCTGTCATGACGGACACAATGACTGGGACGTCTTTTCTTACAAGTGACAGAAAAGCGGTAGACCTCATCAATTCTAGATTATGCCACATAGTTTTGGGATGCCCACAGCCCCCTCTTTGTGACCATCTGCCATTCTTTATCCTTCGGGCCTGATCTTGAAAGCTCATTGGAGTGTGTAAGGTAGTTCCTAGTCTCCATTTTACAATTCCCTGTGTTATCTGTGTGGCCCGGCACTCAGAACTGGTGAATTTTGAACTGTTCAGCCATCTCGTTGAGAGATTTGCTACAGTCGAGGGCGGTTTTTGTGTTCAGAAATACGTTCTCCAGTTACTTAATGGCTGTCTGACAAGATAGTTATGCCAATTGTCGTTAGGACATTATATCTTAGGCATTCCACCACTTCCTTAATTGCAAGGATCTCCGCTTGATACACACCGGTGGTCTAGTTTGGAACCATCCGAATCTGTGGGTATGGCTATGTAACTTCTATTACCAAGGATATTGTAGTTCCAATCGGTTCTATCAGGAATAGTGGTACAGCATATTATATCAAAAAGCGGCTCAGGTAGAATGTGATCCACACTGCCTGGAACATCGGATATTATATCAAAGATAACACAGTGTCCGTAGCCGCCACATGACCACAGAAAAAGCTCCCTTAGCTTCACGGCAGTGGTCGCAGCAATTGGTCCATCCTCATTGTCGAGAGGCATTAGATGTAGTATTAAATTCAGTGCATCAGACGGCGTCGTCCTCAGTGCAGCTCTGATGCAGAAACAAGCCATCCTTTGGATCCGGTTAAGTATTGAACAGTTGGTGGACTTTTGAAGCGCCGTCCACCAGACCACAATACCATATTTCATTATATGTCTGACAACAGCAGTATATACCCATTGCATGACGCGGTCTAAACCTCCAACTTTTGCATATACTGCAAGAGTTGCCTTTCTTGCCCTTTCCAAAATGTTGGATTTCAAGTTCAATTTCCTGTCCAGCAAAACATCTATGCATTTTGCGCTTTCTGTAAATGGAACAATCTCTCCTCCCAAGGAGACAGGTGCCACTGTAGGTAACTGGTATCTCCTGCTAAAAAGAACTACTTCTGTCTTGCATGGATTTATACCTAGACCTCTTTCGGTAGCCCTCTTCACTGTTGCACGTAGAGCTTCCTGAAGTATTTCTCTTAGAGTGCTGGGAAACTTTCCCCTAACCGCAATTGACACATCTTCAGCATACGCGACCACTTTTATGCCTTTTTCTTCCAGAGACAATAATATATTGTTAATGGCTATATTCCAAAGTAGATGAGACAGCACATCTCATTGAGGTGTTCCTCTGCTGACCCATGTTTTTAGACCCACAGATCCCAAGCCTGCCGTAATGAATCTTTTAGTAAGTAAGTTTTTAATAAACTTTTTTACGGTAGAGTTGATGCCTAGTAACTCTACCTCCTTCATGATTGACGTCGATTTTACGTTATTGAAAGCACCTTCAATGTCAAGAAATACTACTATTGTGTATTCCTTAATAGCAAGAGAACCCTCTATATAGGTCGTGAAGGGCTGTTTCAGTGGATTTGCCTTTACTATATGCATGCTGATGCAGCGACATGTGATCTCCAGGGATCTTTGCCCTAAGAAACGTTTCTATCAAAGAGTGTTCAGCATAAAGAATGACAGACTACCAGGACGAAAATCTTTTACCTTCGCGTTGTAAGGTGGTAAGGCTTTCAGAATAAAAATGATCTTCGTAACCCTCCATCCCACAGGTATATATGACATTCTGATACAAGCAGAGTATATCTCCCTAAGCCAGGGAACCAGTCCATCAGACACAGCTTGTAATTCAACCGGTGATACATTAGCAGGGCCTGGCGACTTAAAGGAGTCCAAAACTTCTTATCGGCCAAAGGGTTTTCGGCACAGAGACAATATCCCTAATAACCTCCGATGAATGCATACCAGTGACAACTTCTTCTGCCTCCAAGTTGTACGTTGGAGAATTTCCCGGGAAATGTGTATCAACGAGTAGTTCTAGTGTTTCGTCACTAGACATTGTCCATACATTCTCTGACTTCTGAATATACCCTACCGTAATAGGTCTCAAGAACAGAACCTTCCTTAGCTTAGAGGCCTCAGATGAATCCTCCATGAAGCTGCAGAATTCCACCCAGGATTTGTTGTGAGCCTTTCTCAGCTCGCCTTTATATTTTCCTATCTCAGCCTTATAGGTGTCCCAATCGTGTGGTGCTCTTGTAGCATTCGCTGTGTTGAAGAGTTTTCTGCAGTCCTTCCTTAGACCAACCAGCTCAGGGGTCCACTATGGCGGTCGCTGTTTGCCCCTTGGATTGGCACTAGGACATGCTGGCACAAGCGAGTCATTCAGGGCCTTCTTGATTCGCTTGGTCATTGTCTATGTCATGTCTATGTCTTTCGCAGATGTCACTTCCTTTTCTGGTGCAGAATGCAGAATTTGTGCCGAAATTTATCCCAATCCGTGTTTCTTCTGCTTAGCCGAGGATCCACTACTGCATTATTTTCTCCAAGGCTGAAACTTATATAACGATGATCAGAAGTTGTGGTCATCCCACACTTCCCAGTCGCATTTTCTTAAGCTTATGTCTTCCGATACAAAGGTAATATCTAATACACCCTGCCTGCTCCTGGTAATAAAGGTCGGTTTATCCCCTTTGTTACAAATCGCCAGAACCGGACCTGCTCCGCTGTACCTTCGTTAACTCTCTAATATATTTTTAGGGTGGGGACACTTCGCCCTGAATGTGAATAACAAATTCGTAGCTTTGTAGCCTATGTCCGAAAAATCAATCAATTTCCACCCCATATAGCTTTTATATAATAAGGAGGTATTTTGGGGTGGGGCGGCTCCCCAACCACATGGCTTTTCAATTGGATACCGCATTGGTATTTTTCTCTCAAGCACCTTTCGTTTGAGCTTTAAATTGTCGTGAATGGTCTATATAAACATTTGGGTAGTTTTGCGCAGCCCCCGAAGCACCAGACAAACAATAGAAACCATATTTTGTTGTAGGTGACTGTAAGAGTGCAAAAAGACGTTGAACGAATCGGATCACTAGTCTCCGAGATCTGGTATTTTTAAAAATTAGGGTAATAAGAAGTGCTTTTTAGAGGAGAGATGGCAACTCATATATTTCGACTCAAATATGAATATAAAATTCGTGCTACACTCCCAAATTCCTTTAATTTGAGCCCCATATTGCCATGGTCGGTAAATATGAACCGTTTGGAGGGTGTTTTGGGGCTGGGGCGGCCACCGGCACTTTCCCCTAACAATAGATATCAAATTCGTTCATACTCGTAAATACTGTTTATTTGAGCTCCATATTGGCATAGTCGGAAATGAAGTTCAGTGTAGGGGGTGCTTTAGGGCGTACCGCCAAACACTTGGCCCCAAAATTGGATATCAAATTCGTTGTCTACTCTCAAATACCTTTCATTTGAGTCCTATATTGTCATAATGGGCCAATTAACCTATTTAACGTATTTTCAGAAGGAAAAGCACCAACTGGACTTGAATCAAATTTTAATGTCATATTCGTAGTCTACTCTCAAGTTCCTCTCATTTGAGTCTCATATAGCCATGGTCGTCTAATATGTCTATTTGGGGGTATTTGTGGGTGGGGAGACCTCCCATTACTTTGACTTAATTTTTTATGCCATATTTGTAATCTAAAGCCAAATAATTTTCATTTGAGTCCCATATGGACATGAACGTCTAATATAGGGGAGGAGATTTGAGGTTAGGACCCCGCTGGGTACTTGGACCCAAATTTTAATACTATATTCGTTTTCTAGTTTGGGGCGGCCAACTGGGTACTTGGACCCAAATTTTAATACGAATTTCATTTTCTAGTCTCCAATACCTTTCATTTGATATCCTTATTGTGCCCATCGGTCCACTTTTGGTTTTGGGTGATGTTTTAAGTGTAAGGGAGAGGTACCCTCCGGAGTCGGACCGCCCCCATTCGATATCTAAAACTTATATAGCCTATGTTTCCTTTCAAACAAACCAATACAATCTGTGAAAATGTAAAAAAAATTGGTTCAGCCGAGTCTCATACTGTCATAATGGGTCTTATGCCCATTTGGGACGTTTTTGGGGGGTGGGGTGACCCCCTATACATCGGTCTGATTTTGTGTGCCAGATTCGAAATTTACTCCCGAATGCCTTTCATTTGAGCCCCATATTGCCATGAACGTTCAATATGTCTGTTGAGGGGAGTTTTGCGGTTGGGGCGGCCCGATGGATAATAAGACACAAATTTTAATACCTTATCCGTATTCTACTCTCCAATATCTTTCATATGATAGCCAAATTGTCCCGAACGGTCCACTTTTGATTTTGGGTGGTGTTTTTAGGGTAGCAGGGGAAGGGTCCGCCCCCTTCCGATATCAATCAATTATAAAGTCTATTCTTCCTTCCAGGCCATATTTGTAATCTACTCCCGAATACCTTTCATTTGAGTCCCATATTGTCATGATCGTCAAATAAACCTATTTTAAGGGGTTTTGGGGCTGGTGCGGGATCCAAGTTTCATAGACTTAGTTTTTATTATGAAATTCGTACTCTACTCCTGAATATCTTTCACTTGAACCCCATATTGTTCCGATCGGTCCAATTTGCTTTTGCTCCTTCCGGACCACTCCCTACAATCTGTGAAAATTTCAAAGAAATCGGTTTAGCCATGTTTGAGTCTATACGGAACAAACAAACAAACCTACAAACAAACACAAATTGAATTTTATATATAAGAACAGGTTTAGAGAACATGTTGTCTTGGCATAGGCGGAGCGAAGAGGACCACGCCCACTAGGGCACTGGCGACCATTCTTGATATCCGACACATACAGATTAAATGTGAATCGCGACTGCGGCTATGAGACATAAGGCGATGGAAGAATGGGTAGAGGATAGGAGCGTTATGATCGAGGCGACGATAGGAAACCTGGAAACTGAATGGAAGAGATTTCCGATCGCAAATCTGAGATCACACTTGAGGTCAAGTTCAAGGCACTGCTACCAGCTCCACATTCTTGGATTGACGGAACTCTGGTATTGTCATCTTAAAGCTCATGTAACCAAAGCAAGAGGACAGCGTGTGCCTGGGTGTCTACATTGGGAACACAGCGACAGAGATCTGTTTTCGAATGTCTAATCATAACATGGTCCTTCAAGCGAAGATCCGGGCGAGGTGGCGTGGTGTTAAGTGGATGTCGTAGAGTGTGAACATCTTTACGAACAGTAAACAGGCCATCAGGGCTATAACAACCAGCATTTAATTGGAAAAAGGAGATTTACCTATTCTCTGACGATGGTACAATCCACACCGTTTGGGTGCCGGGCCCGTAGCGGAGTAAGGGAGAATGAAAAGGCAGACTATCAAGCAGTGAAGGCCAGATGACTGCCATCAATAAACTTGGTTAATCCGAAGCCTTTCAGGTCGTCGCAGTCCAAGTTAAGAGCGTGGGCTATGACTATGGAATAACGAAAATGGTCGGTAGCACAGCGAAAATCCTATTGGTAGACAAGGGTATTACTGAAATGAATTAAGAAGGAGGACATGTCATAAGAGGACATGGTAATTACTGGCTTGGGTGTTTGTCCATAGTCGCATGGATACCCTCTTTTCAACTTAACCTAACCTGTTATGTTTGTAAAAGACCACATCAGCCAAATCGGACAAAAATTGCGGCTTCCAGTGGCCCAAGAAGTCAAATTTAGAGATCGATTTATATGGGATTCGTTCGCGCTCTGAATAAATCACAAAAGCGATCGAACGATTATAGATATCCGCTTGAAATTTTGCACAGATACTTGTTATTGATGTAGATCATTGGGGATTGCAAATGGACCATATCGGTTCAGATTTCCCATATTCATTGATCCTTTGACTTCAGGCTGAAACTTTGCACACGTGCTGTTTTGACTTCCAACAAGAGCACTAAGTGTGGTCCGAATCAGTGGATTACCTGATATAAGTTCCCATATAAACCGATCTCCCGATGAGATCGCAAGTTTTATCCAATGTGGCTTTAATTTTACACGTATTGTTCAGTTACAACTTCAAATAGCCGTTTCAAGTATGATCCAAATCGCTCAATAATCTGATATGGCTCTCATATAAACCAATCTCCTGATTTGAGCCCCTGGAATAATTTATGACTTCCAACATTGGTGGTAAGCGTAGTCCAAATCGGTCTCCTAGATAGCCAGCTACGGCCTAAGAAGCTTACATTTTTATCTGAATTGACAGATTTTTTGCAGATAAAGTAAACATATGGCCTTCAACTAAGTTCGTACGAATACATTACAATTCATGGTGGTGGGTACATTAGATTCGGCGTGGACCAACGAGTATATACCTGTTTTTATTCACAATGTTTGACGGGCATTACTTTTGAAAATAATATCCAAAATCATGGTGCCATTGTGCTTGACATTTTTTCCAACCATCAAATATTCCTCTTTTGTGCGGTGTAACATACAGCTCCCATAAACTCAATGAAATATTCATCACTCATTGTGCCGTGGTTGAAATTTTGTAATAGAATTCGTAAACCAACGAAATTAAAAAGGGTTGTGAAAAACTAACCAGCACCGAAACCGGTTGGACTTAGCCAATTTCTATGTGCCAGCAATTAGGTAGACGCGCATACATTAAAATCAATGTAATTACTTTAAAATTGATTACATTGTTATGGTAACTTCCTGTCGGGATTTTCGCACGTTCGCTGCGGAAGAGTGTGCGTGAGTGTGTTTGTTGTCGCCCATTACTGCGGTCTACAACACAATTTTTAATCAAATTTCACAGAATAGCCAACATAATATTTACATAAAATTCCAATTATTCCAGCACTAAAATAGCAATTCAATTTATTTTCATTAATAATTTTTGGACTTTTTCAATTTATAATCGTTTTTCGAACAGCTTTTGGGCATAGCATGGACTCTTAAAAGGCAGGATAAAAATAATGCAATACCGGCATGTATGTCATTTTAGGGCAGACAATTGAATGGACCTATTTTCTAGTTAAATTCAATGTAAATTGAACTGAAGTAAATTAGGTTTTTATTGCGCCTATTGGCAATATTACAAGAAAATTAAATTTTGATAAATATTTTGAGCTGATTGTGGCAATGCAATGCAGAATGCTGCTAATATATATACCAAATTAACCCGTGAACATTCCATAAAGGAATAGGGGCAAACTTCACACATATTAATGAGTGATCGGACGATACAAGATCAATGATAAGGGGCTTCCATTTTATAGTTGAGTCCGAACGGCTTGCCGCAGTGCATCACCTCTTTATGGATAAGTTTATACATTGCTGCCATACCATTTATGTATGGACTAGCCCATCGTATATACGAACAAGTAAAAAGGCGTTAGGTTCGGCCGGGCCCACCTTTCCTCAAAATCCGGTGAAAATTGCATACCTTATGTCCCACAGCAGTTATATCGAAATATGTTCCGATTTGGACCAAATACTAATAAGTACAAGTCAGTGTTCAATAGTGTATAACAAAATATTGGTCTTTTTGGCAGCTATATCTAAAAACAAACCGATCTGAACCTAATACGACACGGATGTCGAAAAGTCTAACATAAGTCACTGTGTCAAATTTCTGTGAAATCGGATTATAAATGCGCCATTTATGGGACCAAGACTTTAAATCGAGATATCGGTCTATATGGCAGCTATATCCAAATCTGGATCGATTTGGGCCAAGGTGCAGAAAAATGTCGAAAAACCTAACACAACGCACTGTCCCAAATTTCGGCGACATCAGATAATAAATGCGACCTTTATAGGCCCAAAACCTTAAATCGAGAGATCGGTCTATATGGCAGCTATATCTAAATCTGAACCGATCAGGGCCAAATTAAAGGAAAAGGTCGAAGGGCCTAACACAACTCATTGTTCCAAATTTCAGCAAAATCAGATAATAAATGTGGCTTTTATGGGCCTAAGACCCTAAATCGGAGGATCGGTCTATATGGCAGCTATATCCAAACCTGAACCGATCTGGGCCAAATTGAAGAAGGATGTCGAAGGGCCTAACACAACTCACTGTCTTAAGTTTCAGCAAAATCGGATTATAAATCTGGCAGTTATGGGCCTAAGACTTTAAATAGACGGATCGGTCTATATGGCAGCTATATCCAAATCTGGGCCGATCTGGGCCAAATTGAAGAAGGATGTCGAAGGGCCTAACACAACTCACTGTCTTAAATTTCAGCAAAATCGGATAATAAATCTGGCTGTTACGGGCCTAAGACCCAAAATCAAGATATAGTCCGATAGAGCCCGTCTTCGAACTTAATCTGCTTTTGGGCAAAAAAAAAAAAAAAAGAATCTGTGCAAAGTTTCAGCTCAATATCTCTATTTTTAAAGACTGTAGCGTGATTTCATACTAATAAAGTTTTGGATACAAAACTGATAAGGCAGATATTCAATAGGCGCACTTTGATCAGAAAAGTTTGCAAACTTCACAAAACAGTATTAAGAATTAACTGGACATAGCTTAGCCAGAGAAGATTGAAGGCTTAGCGTTTTGCCCGGTGAATGAGGTTGCTCTCACTAAGATTACGAGGAGGTGCAGCAAGCCGCCAGACATTTCCATCGCATCCACTGATGTCCTCAGTGACGTATCCCTACAAGCCTTCATTTCTTTGGGATCAGGCCACTTCCTCACAATACTCCCCATCGACCGACAACCCGACTTCATAACCTCTGAGCGCCGGACGTTTATCAGTCAGAAGAAGGTCGATTGGGTCGGTTTCAGAGAGTACACCAACCGCCGCTTCAGTGAACTGACATCCCCTCGAATGTGCTAGTTGCCGAGAGGAAATTCCGAGACATCAATAATGCAGCAGCCGCTCGCTTTATACCAGACGGTCGAATACCCCAAGTGCGGCCCAAATTGCCGGCGCAGTTAGGTCAACATGCAGACGAGCGTGTTGGGATTAGTTGCACGAACCCCACTAACACCAGAATCAGCGAGCTAAGTCTATAAATAAACAGGAATTCAACGAACATAAGCGGAATTTTTGGCTGGAACGCTTGGATCAATGTAACTTAGGTACCTTTTTACTCAAGCTGTGGTCTGCTGTTAACACACTCTCTAACCCCGGTAGACGGGATGACAGAGTCTCTGTCACTTTTGGCGTCTTAACTGTGACTGATCCGAAGAGATGCGCCAAGTTGTTCAACCGTCAATTTGTTGTGCATTTTTTACAGTGACTTGTTCATTCACCGTAACGTTGCGTCCAACAGCATCTTTGAAAAAATACGGTCCAATGATTCCACCAGCGTACAAACCACACCAAACAGTGCATTTTTCGGGATGCATGGGCAGTTCTTGAACGGCTTCTGGTTGCTCTTCACTCCAAATGCGGCAATTTTGCTTATTTACGTAGCCATTCAACCAGAAATGAGCCTCATCGCTGAACAAAATTTGTCAAAATTTGAACACATTTCGAACCGAACACTGATTTTGGTAATAAAATTCAATGATTTGCAAGCGTTGCTCGTTAGTAAGTCTATTCATGATGAAATGTCAAAGCATACTGAGCATCTTTCTCTTTGACACCATGTCTGAAATCCCACGTGATCTGTCAAATACTAATGCATGAAAATCCTAACCTCAAAAAAATCACCCTTTATTTAAAAATGGGCCATTTGAGAACGGATAGAGATAACTCTTTGAAATTTAGAATGGTTAAAGCAGTTATCAAATTAAAATGCCTTGCCCGGGCGCCTCGTGGCAGGCCTTTTAATTTGGTCACCACGGTATTGCGAAAAATTTTTCAGGCTACCAAATCTTCATTTACGTCCGATTTTCAAAATTAGCCGAATTTTGCTGAATAGTGCTCAACAATTTTCATTTGTAACAATATAAATGCCTTTATCTGATTTTTATGTTATCTTTATTGGTCTATGAATTCACTCGAAGGAGTTAGGGTTATAACGTTTGGGTGTTTGATTTGCTTCATTCTTAAAAGTTGTTATTTCAGTCCGATATTGTTATGATGACGGATTTGAGGTTGTTTTTGGAGGTAAGGTGGTCCCCTAGACACTTGGCACTGAAAAATATCAGCATCGTGCTCTTCTCTCAAATACCATTTGTTTAAACACCATATTGCCATTGGCTTAAGAGGAGATTATGGGTTGAGGCATTACCAAGAATTTGGTCCTAAAATTGGGGTGGTGTTTTGCAAAAGGGGCCCTGCCCCGAATACCTCCCACGAATTGTCCGTAGTGCACATGGTCAGTAAATAATTGCTGCTGTGGGGTGTTTAGGGGAAGGGGTAGAGCCCCAGAAAATTGGTCCCGAAAGAGGGTATCAATTTCGTACTCCAATACATTTCATTTGGGCCCCACATTGACGTGGTCAGGGTGTTTTGGGGAGTAGGGTGGTCCCCAAACACTTAGCCCTAAAAATATATTAGCATCGTGCTGTACTCTCAAATATCATTTCTATGAACCCCACGTTGTCATTGGCTTCAAAATAGGATATCAAATTCGTTTTCTAATCTCAAATACCTTTCAATTTAACCCCCCCATTGCAAAAGTCCGCAAATATTTTAAATTTTTGGGGGTTTTCCCGAATATCGTTAATTTGAGCCCCATATTTCCTTAGTCGGCAAACATGAACGGTTTAGGGGTTGTTTTGTGTGATGGGGCCTCCGCTCAGTGACTTGGCCCTGAAAATAAAGGGTGATTTTTTTGAGGTTAGGATTTTCATGCATTAGTATTTGACAGATCACGTGGGATTTCAGACATGGTGTCAAAGAGAAAGATGCTCAGTATGCTTTGACATTTCATCGTGAATAGACTTACTAACGAGCAACGCTTGCAAATCATTGAATTTTATTACCAAAATCAGTGTTCGGTTCGAAATGTGTTCAAATTTTGACAAATTTTGTTCAGCGATGAGGCTCATTTCTGGTTGAATGGCTACGTAAATAAGCAAAATTGCCGCATTTGGAGTGAAGAGCAACCAGAAGCCGTTCAAGAACTGCCCATGCATCCCGAAAAATGCACTGTTTGGTGTGGTTTATACGCTGGTGGAATCATTGGACCGTATTTTTTCAAAGATGCTGTTGGACGCAACGTTACGGTGAATGAACACATTTCGAACCGAACACTGATTTTGGTAATAAAATTCAATGATTTGCAAGCGTTGCTCGTTAGTAAGTCTATTCGTGATGAAATGTCAAAGCATACTGAGCATCTTTCTCTTTGACACCATGTCTGAAATCCCACGTGATCTGTCAAATACTAATGCATGAAAATCCTAACCTCAAAAAAATCACCCTTTATATATCAAAGTCGTGTTCTACTATAAAATACCTCTTAATTGAGCTCCATATTGCAATGGTCATCAAATACGTCGTATTTGGGTGGTGTTAAATGGGATGGCATGGTCCCACACAGACACATTTTCCCGAATATTGATATCAAATTCGTACTCTACTCCCAAAGACCTTTCATATGAGCCCCATATTGCTATGGTCGGAAATTAGTCGTCTTTTGTTTTTGAAAGGGGCGGCACCCCAAACACTTGGGCCCAAATTTTGATATCAGATTCTTATTCTACACTCAAATATCTTTTATTTAAGCCCCGTATGGCCATGGTCAGTAAATAAGTCCTGTTTGGGGTTGTTTTGGAAAAGGGATGGACCCCCAGAAACTTGGTCCCACATTTAGATATCAGATTCGTATTCCACTCCTAAATACCTTTCATTTGAGTCCCACATTGCCATGGTCGGTATATATGTCCGATTTAGGGGTGTTTTTGGTGGTCCTCTATCACTTGATCCGTCAATTGAATTTCAGATACGTTTTCTTATGCTAAATACCTTTCGTTTAAGTCCCATATTGTCGTGATTGGTCTATATATATATTTCGTAGGTTTTAAGGTGGGGCGGCCCCCTAGTTACCCTATCTGAAATTTGGATATCAAATTTTTATTTTTAAAGTACTATTAGAGGCCACACAAAATTTCGCTTAAATCGCACAACCCATCACCGAGATCTGGCCTCTCCGAAAATTAGAGAAAGGGGGTGGGTCCGCCATCTTTTAGATATCAAAAAATGTAGTACCCTATTTTCATCACGGGATCATTATGCACCATCAGTGAAAATTTCATGAAAATCGGCCGTTTTTGAGTCCATAAAGTACACACAAACAAACAAACACAAATTAATTTTTATATATGGTTGCCCAAAAAGTAATTGCGGATTTTTTAAAAGAAAGTAAATGCATTTTAAATAAAATTTAGAATGAACTTTAATCAAATATACTTTTTTTACAATTTTTTTTAAAGCAAGCTAAAAGTAACAGCTGATAACTGACAAAAGAAAGAATGCAATTACAGAGTCACAAGCTGTGAAAAAATTTGTCACTATATGAAAAATCCACAATTACTTTTTGGGCAACCTAATATAAGACTAGGATTTATGACTAAATTTACATCGACTTTGCTGCAAAAAGTGACCACATCTGATTCTTCAGTTAAAAGTTATACAATTATCTCTATCCATTCTCAAATGGCATTTTTTTACTATTTTTTCCGATTTTCTACCACTGTGCAGCGCTCATTGATGTGTGAGAAATTTCTTAATGGATTGTTCATGGGCACACTTGCATTTGGCAGAAAAAGGTCGCTTTTTTAACAACTCCAATAAATATCTCTTTAATAAATTGATTTTTTCAACAACCAACATATTGAATAGCCATTGGAAACATATTTCGAACATTTATCCTATAAAATTTATGGGGCTATTGCATTGTCTGCAAGGCTTTATTTGTCCTCACGGAACACATTAAATAAATGTTTATCAGACCTACTTTAAAATCTTGAAAGCAAAACAATCAACAGACACAAAATTGAAATACAAAACATAAATCATTTTTATATGACAGCCACTCATTTCTAATCCTAAATGCGAGTTGCTGTGAGGATACACAATTTTGTCTAGGAGAAAAATTATCTACAACATGTGGAAATATTGTAGGCAAAAACCAGTAAGGAAAGGTAAAAGTCGGGCGGTGCCGACTGCCGACGCATGCAAACGTATATCCTAATGGGGAATATTTTATAAAACAACTAGCTGACCCGGGCCCGCTCCGCTGCGGCTTCTTTTACTTTATATGGAACAAAAGTTTCCTTGGAATATTTATTTTCGACAATTAAAGATTTTTTAGTGAAATACCATGCTGCGAAAATAGTATATCGCTTGACTAACAGTTTAACAATATAAGAGCCTTTATCTGAATCCCATATGATCTTTATTGGTCTGCGAATTTAAGTTTGGATGTAAGGTGTACTCCCAGATACATGGCCCTAAAAAAATATCAGCATCGTGATCTTCTTTCAAATACCATTTATTTAAACCCCATATTGCCATTGGCTTAAGAGGAGTTTACAGGATGAGGTGTCCCCCAAACACATGGCAACAAAATACGTTATCAAATTCGTTTTCTAATCTCAAATACGTTTTATTTGAGCCACATATTGGCATGGCCGAAAAACTTTTTCCCTTTGGGGGTGTTTTAGGAAAGGGGTGATGCCCTAAATACATGGTCCTACTTTTGGATATCAAATTCGTATTCTACTCCCAAATACCTTTATTTGAGCCCCATATTGCGATGGTCACTCCAAAATTGGTGTTTGTGGGGTATTTTGTGAAAGGGGTAGACCCCCAGAAAATTAGTCCCGAAAATGGGTATCAATTCTTACTCTACCCCCGAATACTTTTTATTTAGGCCCACATTATCATGGTCGGTTAATATGCCCGATTTAAGGGTGTTTTGGGTATTGGGGTGGTCGCCCAAACACTAAGCCAGGAAAATATATCAGCAACGTTCTTTATTCTCATATATCTATTCATCATTTATTTCAACCCCATATTGCCATTGGCCTCAAAATTGGATGTCAAATTCGTTTTCAAATCTCATTTAATCTCCTTATTGCAAAAGTCAGCAAATATGTCCGTTTTGGGGTATTGGCCCTAAAAACTATAAATATTTAATTCCACTCTCTTTACGACCCAAATTGTCTTGGTGAGCAAATACGTTCTATTTGGGGGTTGTTATGGTAGTGGGACGTCCCCTAGACAGTTGGTATCTAATGTTGATATCAGATACGTGGTCTACTCCCAAATACCTCTAATTTGAGCCACATATTTCCATAGTCGGCAAGCATGACCGGGTTGGGGGGTGTTTAGGGGGATGGGAGGCCACTCAGTGAGTTGGCTTTGAAAATATATATCGGATTCGTGTTCCACTCTAAAAACCCTCTAATTTGAGCCTCATATTGCAAAAGTCAGCAAATATTTACTATTTAGGTGGTGTTGTGGGGTTGGGGTGGCCCCATAGACACTTTTCCCGAATATTGATATCAGATTCGTGCTTTACTACCAAAGACCTTTCATTTGAGCCCCATATGGCTATGGTTGTAAATTTTTCCCCTTTGGGGGATGTTTTTGGGGAGAACCGGCCCCTCAAACACTTGGTCCCAAATTTGGATATCAGATTCTAATTCTACGCTCAAATACCTTTTAATTTAATATTCCCATGGTCAGTAAATAAGTCCTATTTAGGGGGTGTTTTGGGGAAGGGGTCCCCCCCGAGAAACGTGGTCCCACATTTAGATATCAGATTCGTATTCTACTCGCAAATACCTTTCATTTGAGTCCCATATTGCCATGATTGGTATATGTCCGATTTAGGGGTGTTTTTGGGGGTTGGGTGGTGTTGTGGTGGTGGATGGCCCCATTTACACTTTTCCCGAATATTGATATCAGATTTGTGCTTTACTCCCAAATACCTTTCATTTGAGCCCCATGTGGCTATGGTCGTAAATGTGTCCCCTTTGGGGGAGGTTTTTGTGGAGAGGCGGCCCCCCAAACACTTGGTCTCATATTTGGATATCAGATTCGAATTCTACACTGAAAACCCTTTAATTAGAGCCCCATATTTCCATGGTCAGTAAGTAAGTCCTGTTTGGGGGTGGTTTGGGGAAGGGGTGGACCCTAAATACGTGGTCCCACATTTGGATATCAGATTCGTATTCTACTCGCAAATACCTTTCATTTGAGTTCCATATTGCCATGGTCGCTAAATGTGTCAGATTTAGGGGTGTTTTGGGGGTTGGGGTGGTCCCCCTAGCACTTGGTCCGACAAATGGATATCAGATACGTTTTCTTATCCTAAATACCTTTCATTTCAGTCCAATATTGTCGTGATTGGTCTAAATATATATTTGGTAGGTTTTAGGGTGGGGCGGCTCCCCTAGGTACACCATCCGACATTTGGATACCAAATTTTTATTTTTAGGGTACTATATCAGAGCACACAAAATTTCGCTTAAATCGCACCAACCATCTCCGAGATCTGGCGTTTCTGAAAATTAGGGTAGGGGGGAGGGTCCGCCCCCCCTTCAGATATCAAAAAGTGTAGTACCCTATTTTCACCACATTATGCTCCATCTGTGAAAATTTCAAGAAAACCGGTTCAGCCGTTCCTGAGTCTATAAGGAACACACAAACATACAAACTGACAAACAAACACAAATTGATTTTTATATATAAGATAAAGCGATTTTCGATGTTTAATATTTGTCTTTGTGTTCTCTAATCCCAAAATATAAAAGGCAACCCTCGTATTTGGGAGCTATATCTAATTCTAAACCAATTTCCACCAAAATCCATGTATATAGAAAAAGTCATGGAAAAGTACATTGCGGAAAATTTTGTGTATATTGGTCGATAAATGCGCTAATATAGGTTTTAGAGTGGAAAATCAGGTAATCGGAAAAGCCCATACTATACCATACCATACCACGATGGTATGATATAGTATGGGCACATACCACGCACCCTCCATGGCATACGACACCCTCCATGGCATAACTATTAACATGAACTGACAGACACACAAACGGACCTAGCTAAATGGAATCAGAAAGTGATTCTGAGTCGATTCCTATACTGATGTTATGTAGGGCTCTAACAATTTACTTTTTTAAAGAGAGTTTGACCCCTAGATAAGTTTAACATAAACATATAGTATTGATGAGATGAGTTCAAGAAGCAGCAGAACACATCACAATCCACAAAATTCCACAAAAAAGTTAATATTCTCTTCCCTCATAACTAAAATTAAACTCATTTATTAATTTGCAATTAATTTTCAAAAAGTTTCAATTAAACCCTAAAAATGGTTTTAATTATTGCATTTATGCTTCTTTTATACCCCACATCTTTACGAAAGTACCTAAATAAATTGTGGTACACGGTACGTATACTCATTATTAACAGCACAGTGAAAATCATACGCCACCATGAACGTATCAGAGCAAAAAGTATCTTCAGAGAATTGCCAAATATTTTTCTTCAGCTTCAACTAATGCCTTTTAATGAGTTTCATTTGCATCATTAGCCTTTGTTCGAAAACAATTTAAGACAAGAAGCCAAAAATATTTACCGCTTCTCTGATGCCGAAAAAGTTGAATGCATCAAAGTGCCGCTATCGTTATTTGGTAAGAAATATTATCACCAGACTAGAACAACATTGAGAATTTGGAAGGCAATTAATGCTTTGCCGTTTTGATTTCTTAAAGAGACAGAAAATGTACATGAATTTTAGCTACTTAATTTAGCGAAAAAATACGTAATTATGAAGTTTTATGCTAAGGACATATGGAGAGTATGGACTAACTTTGGAGCACTTTCTAAGCCAATATCTAGCTTTTGCTAGGGAAAACTTGCAGCGTTTAGGTGCGGACGTAGGCGCACTCACACAGGATAAATGGGCTAGCAAAGAGTGGTTAATGGCATATGGAGAGTAGGACGAAACTTTATTGGAAAATTTAGCTTGACTTTGCAATGATCGGAGATTTTCTTTGCACGTGGAAAAGGAATATCAGAGATTGCAACACACCCCAACCACTATGGGACGCCTTTCGTATTGGGTTGCCCAAAAAGTAGTTGCGGATTTTTTAAAAGAAAGTAAATGCATTTTTAATAAAGCTTAGAATGAGCTTTAATCAAATATACTTTTTTTACACTTTTTTTCTAAAGCAAGCTAAAAATAACAGCCGATAACTGACAGAAGAAAGAATGCAATAAAAGAGTCACATGCTGTGAAAAAATTTGTCAACGCCGACTTAATGAAAAATCCGCAATTACTTTTTGGGCAACCCAATAATTTGGTTACAATTACTCATCAGCGATGTAAGGTGCGAAGGCTTCAAAGGCCCTACGCTGGTATGTTGTACTTGTACCGAATTTGCTGCGAAAATCTCTCTATGAAACAAATACCACATTAACCACGCTCGACAACCATGCCTATTAGCTGTACTTTTCCCAATGCGTGTGTTTTTGTATAATGGCAAATTTTCTGTCTGCCGAATTACACTAAATCCATGGTACGCACAAGATTCGGTTCATCTGTTGGAAGTAGTACGAACGCTAGACGGCGGCAACGTTTGTCGCTATTGCTCTATGTGCCCAGGTTCGTGTTCCGGCCGGGCTGTTCCTATTTTATCCATTTTTAAGATGATCATTAAATTTTACAAAATTAATTTTATTGACAATTTTAATTGAGAATTGAGAGAAAATTCCATTGAGATATGGTGCTAAGAAAAATATCATTGAGATTTGTCCAATTTTCCTTAGATCCATTTTTAATTTTCCGCGTGTCTGTCCGTCCGTCCGTCTGTTGTAATCACGCTACAACCTTAAGAAAACATAAAATTGAGATATTAAGCAGAAATTTGGAACAGATCCGTATTTTTCGAACACGAAGTACGACCATAATTGCATATGGCTGCTATATCGACCGATCTGCTGATTTAGGGTCTTACCCATAATAACTACTGCATATAATAACCGATTTCGCTGAAATTGGGAACAGTCAGTTCTATTAAACAATCAGACTTGAATATGGTCCCGATCGGACCATGTTGTTGTGTTCTATCTTCCGTCTGCTTGATTCTGTTGAGTGTTCAGATCCAGGAATTCTGCGACTAAGATGGGATGCGTCCAGAGGGATATGGGTCTGAGTCGAGTGGGTCGGGCTGGGCAGTTAAACTGGGGACGTGTGTTCCTGGTCACAATCAGGGCATATATCTTGCACGTCGGCGTCAATCCTTGCTCTGTAGGAGTTGAGGTGGCTGCATCTGCCGGAACGTAATTAAGCCAGAACCACTCTCGTTTGAAGGGGGAGTTTAACCTCTTCAGGTGCAATGGGAGGCGGCCGTTCTCAAAGGACTACATTCAGCCGGTAGCTATTTACCGCATCTGCTACCGTGTCTGCATGAATGTTGTCTATACCCGCTTGATACGCCGCTTGATCTAGATATTCTCTCTTATAGCGCTGAACCTCACGCTCTAGATCATGTAGATCTACCTTAAGGCTTCTGGGCGGTGGATATATATCCACAAGATGGTGATTTGAATGGTCTCTGCGATAATAGTCCAAAACTTATTTCTTCGCACTGGTAGAATCTCTGTCTCATGATGGTGGTGGTCCACATGAGAACTGAGGACGCCCTTCGCAGTTCAGATGGCGGCATTGTTACATACCTGATATTATTCCACTGGGTGTCACAAAGCAGGCGAGACAACACTGATGCTGCATAACTTATCACAGACCGGCCAATTGCTTTGGACGTGGTCAACAAGGTTTCTTGGTCTGCACCCCAAGTGCTACCGGCAAGTGACTTGGGGACCTTGTTTCTATTTTTGACTTTATCGCAAATTACTGTGGCATGTGGGGAGAATGGAAGATCACCGTAGCGCAGAGGTTAGCATGTCCGCCTATGACGCTGAACGCAGAGTTCGCATCCTGGCAAGACCATCAGAAAAAATTTTCAGCGGTGGTTTTCCCCTCCTAATGCTGGCAACATTTGTGAGGTTCTATGCCATGTAAAACTTCTCTCCAAAGATGGGTCGCACTGTTGCACTCGTTCGGACTCGGCTATAAAAAGGAGGCCCCTTACCATTGAGCTTAAACTTGAACCGGACTGCATACATTTATATGTGAGAAGTTTGCCCCTGTTCCTTAGTGGAATGTTCATGGGCAAAATTTGCATTTTTGCATTTGCATGTGGGGAGAATGTGTAAGAGCTGTCAAATATGACAACAAGTATTTTGGGACACTTGATGTTCGGAATCATTACTCCATTGACCATCAGAGTCACCTCCCCCGTATTTGTAGTGAACAAAGTGGCTAAAGAAACGACTCGCTCAAACTCGGGTCCTTTCCAGGCTTCAGTAGTGGGATCACTGTTCCCCTGTTTCCAGAGTGTTCAAAGACATGTAGAGGACAGTAGTAAAGTACTCAACTTCAGGTAAATCCAGATTCTTCAGCATTAGTGTAAAGATTCCGTCGGGGCCCAACGCCTTGGATGATTTGGTGCCACGGATGACATTCGTAACTTCGCCCACGGTAAATTGTGATGGCTGTCCATCGGCTCAGAGATCACTGATACGGCGAATGGCTCTCCTCCTTGCTTTGTCATTCTCTAGATGCAAAATAAATTGACGGTTGAACAACCTGGGGCATCTCTTCGGATCAGTCACGGTTATCTCGCCAAAAGTGACTGAGGTCCTGTCGTCCCGTCTACCGGGGTTTGAGAGAGACTTAACAGTGGCCCACAGTTTGCATGCAATGATGTCTCGGAATTTCCGCACGACAACTAGCACTTGGTGAACTCTCTGAAGCTGACCCAATCGATCTTGATAAAGGTTCGGCGCTCAGAAGTTTTGAAGTCGGGCGCTCGGTCGATGATGAGAAATATGGGGAGGTGGTCTGATCCCAAAGAGATGACGACTTTCCAGGGTACTTCACTCAGGAGGTCAGGGGATGCAACGGAAATGTCTGGTGAGCTGTTACACATCCTCGTAATCCTAGTGGTTGCAATCTCATTCACCGTGCAAAACGTTGAGCCTTTAAGTTATTCTGCCAAAGCTATGCTTCTCTGGTCGTTACCTGGGGGAGAATGCCATGAAACCTGACGCGCATTAAGGTCCCCTAAGACCAGACGATTATGGCCAGATAGTAACCCACTTATGTCGGGTTTGTAAGCCTGGCCATTAATTGGGACACAGCTACCAACAGGCGGTATGTACACCTTATATAGCTCTATCTCGTCAGTATCGGACCTGACTGCTATTCCCATGCACTCCATGTAGATGTCACTAGCTCAAGATGGATCAATACTGCACGGAATGGTGTATCACGTAGGCCAATCCCCAACCTCCATTCCTTGAGCGATCCTTACGTAGCATATTGTGTCCTTGACAACTTTGCAAACTGCAGGTGTTGGTCAGCTTTGTTTCCTGGATCACTGCAACCAATATGTTCTTAAGACTCATAAAATCCTCAATCTTGTCGATTTTGCCACGGAGACCGTTGCAATTCAATTGCAAAAATGATACACTTCCCGGCACTGACCTGACACTATTGGGGCTGGGAGCTGCTGTTGCGTATATTACCTCACGGGAGAGGTCGGGGGGTCACATAGTTGGACGACGAGAACGTAGAAGGCGACAACGACGACGCTTGTAACTCACTGATGTCTATGTTCGCATAGATCGGACCATATTTTGACTTAACTGCTATATGGACAGAACTGACGATTTAGGGAACTAATTTTATAAAAGCCGCATTAATTACCCGATTTAGGTGAAATTTTAAATAAAAAGTGAGTTGTTGTAAACCTTCCATAATCCGACTTGAATATATTTCAGATCGGACCATATTTAGATATAGCTGCCATATACACCCATCTTACAATTTAGGGTTTTAAGCCCATAAAAACCGATTTCGTTAAAACTCAAAATAAAGTTGTGGCCCCCTTTATTTGAACCGGAAATGGTCCATATTCCAACATATTTCGATAAAGTTACCATATAGATCAATCTGCCGTAATAGTATTTAGAACCCGCAAAAGACGCATTTATTATCGGCTTTCGCTGGAATTTGAAGCAAAGATTTTTAGGACTGCCGATATCCGACACAAATATGGTCCACAACATGCTATACACACCGATCTACTGATTTAGAGTCTTACGTCCATAAAAGCTGAAAATTAACCAATTTCGCTGAAATTCGCAACAGTGAGTTGTTCTAAGATTGCCGTCATCTGACCAGAATGTGAACATTTTTAGATATAGCTGCCATATAGACCGATATCAATTTGGGGTCTTACTCAGATACAAAGCTCTGAAACTGTGACTTGCATGAGAGTTTTCGGCATCTGAACCAAATTACCATATCCAAATGGATATGGTAATGAGTTTGAATAACATAGGATGATGAATATATCCATGGTAGTGGATATCAAAAGTTCGGACCGGCACGGAACTTACCACGTCTTTGCTTGTTTTTTTTTCGTAAGTTAAAATATTTTGAAAATGTTGTCTTTAAAGAAAATTTAATTGAATTTAAAATATTATCGTTATAGAATTTTTTTGTGGTATTGACTTGAAAAGAAATTTCTTGCAAACTTTGCTTTAGAGGAAATTCGCTCTTTAGGAAAATTTGTCTTAAAAGAAAATTCCTTTGTCGATAGGAAATATTTCATTTAGGTTTTTTTTTTTTGGTGAAATTTTCCTTAACTTTTTTTTCTTTAAAGAAAACTAATTGAAATTTTTTTGTTTTTCTGTTTGAACTTTCTTTTCTTTGCTCCAAAAATCATTTGGCGATATTATTATTACGGATATTTGTTCAACTATAGAACATTAGATTAAATGTTTCTACTAAAATGAAAATTTGCCCATGAACTTTCCATTAAAGAATAGAGGCAAACCCAATATTAAGGGGCTTCCTTTTTATAGCCAAGTTTGAACGGCTTATCGCAGTGCAAAAAGTTTCAAGTTTTTACATGACATACTGCCTCACAAATATCGCCATCATTTGGAGGGTTGTTGTTGGCCGAGATCCACATTTGCACGTGGATCTCGTCAAGGTCCTATAGGCGAACAAATTCATTCCGTTCTATACGACTGATGGCCCAGGGAACATGACGGCCATTGGTTATTTAAAGGCGCCAATATCTTGCCTTGTCGTATCGAGCACAATAGGCACTCAGTATTTAAGCAAGGACCGGTGCCCCGCGTCCTCTCACTGAGACTCTCCGCTCGATACCGATGATTGTCCGCGACTACCGTTGCAGCTACTCCGTACAGAGCATTCCACTATTCGCACTATTCGAAAAACACCACAAAGATTGGAGCTCAAAGTTCCAGCTTGTATGACACTCTTAGTTATCCCTTGTCCAGATAATTAGGAGAGGATAACCACTGTTGAAGTTATCGTCGGGACATGTTACCGTCTGCGCCTTTTTATTCAAAGAAAGCACATTAAAAGCTTTTTATGAGTTTGATGACTTTGATAGTTTGTTAAAACATTTGATTGGCTCCTCGGAACGCGATTGCTGCTCAGCTAAAATTCTCATCAACGTAATTTTGTCGAATAGATTATAGTCCTTAACATACCCACAGGTAGTGAATACGGTGTAAATCACACATCTGAGTTAGAGACAGGACCAACATTTGGTCAATTCTTTAGTTTTGCACTGTAAGCAACTACAGTTTGATGCTGCACTTGGAGAAATTATCATTGGCTAAGATGGGGGTATACCAATCTAGTCATTCCGTTTGTAACCCCTCCACATATTTGTCTAAGACGCCGTAAATATATATATTTTTTATCGCCTCGACGTGTCGCAACGTTCTGAAGCGATCAAGTCATGTCCGTTCGTCCGTCTGTCGAAATCAGAATAGAGGTCGACGCGTAAAGCTAGACACTTGAAATTTTCCACAGATACTTAATAATGATCTAGGTCGTTGGAGAATGCAAATGGGCCATATCGGTTCAGATTTAGATATAGCTCCCATATAAACCAATCTCCCGATTTGCCTTCTTGAGCCCTTGGAAGTCGCAATTTTTGTCAGATTTGGCTGACATTTTTCATGGGATATTCTGTTATGACTTCCAACAACTGTGACAAATACGGTCCCAATCAGTGTTTAACCTGATATAGCTCCCATGTAAACCGGTTTCTCGATGATCCTTGTTCGGTTCCTAGAACTTTAATTATGCCCTTCAACTAAATTTAATTTGTATAAATTTTAAGCAGAATCTATGGTGGTGGGATACCAAGATTCGGCCAGATCGAACATAGCACGCTTTTGCTTGTTTCTAAAAACATTTTTTTTAGAGAAAAATTCGTAGAAAAATCCTGTTAAAAGTTTCAAGACATAGACACTACATGTAGTACAATATAACTGCACAATCTGTAAATATGTGCTCTATATTATAAATAGAAATTTGCAACAACAGGCGTGTATACAATTTTCCAGCAATCTCATAAACCAAATCCATCCCATCCCTCTCAAGTCGTAAAAACCAGGTAAATTAAGCACTTCCCTTAGGCCTTTTCAAACTAAGAGTATTGTATCGGTATCCAAAACATGTTTGTTATGCTAACTGATAAATATCGAACAGAGAGAAAACAAACAAAAGAAATCAATCTATCTAGCCAAAGTATCGTTACTAATTAATTCAATTCACCAACTTTTGCTGGGGTCCCAAAAAAACAACAAAAGAAATTTGGCTTTCCAACTTAATTTTGGCCTATAGGAGATAGAGCATATCATACTGACACCATCGAAATACATGTTAGCTCGTAAATACCACCCAAAAACATTTTAATGGGGGTAAAACGAAGCAAGAAACCCTAACGCTAACAAAGCCGTCATTGGCTTGAAAAGTGTGAGAAACCATTTTAATGGCTGTTCAACAAATCAACCCAAAGCAATCCAATGGGGTTAAGGATATTTATGGACTTCGATAATGGGTTCACCTCATAATGAAACTGCAACAAAAGTTAACTCATATATCAACAAATAATGTTGAGATTTTTGGTTATTTAAGCTTCTGAAGGTTGTGTTGTCCTATCTATGGCTATGTGTATCGAGTTGTGTCTATTTGTAATTATGTGAGTTATTGCCGCAAACTTGCCCAACATGCTGTACTGGCGGATTAAAGGAAGCTGCTTTGTTATTCTTAAACAGATTCATTGTGAAACATAAACGCAATATGCTAGTAGACAATAACAACACAAATCTCGCAGAAGCAACAAATTAATTAAGAAATAACCTTGTCTACAAAAATATGAAAGCTTTTGCAGCAGGTTGGAAGAAGTAGAAAAAAATCTCTGAAGAAAGTATTTAGGAACATAATTCGATTATAGCATTCAAATTTAGGACCAACAAATTAAGTGGACACTTGCCTTCCCATAACCCCAAGGGGGATGTTAAACCCGATTTGAACAATCTTCTATTATATAAAAAATTAAAATTTCAAACGAAAGATATTTGGGAGTAGAGCACCAATATGATATCCACATTGGGAAGAAATATCTGAAAGGCCGCACCAGCTCTCCCAAACAGGACTTTTTTCCTGACCGTGCCAGTATGGGGCTCAGATAAAATAAGAGAGTGAAAGAAGGCGTCGAGGAGCGGGCCCTGTCCCTGGGATTAGAGAATGTCCCGGAGATGACCTTACGACCTGAAAAACGCAATTCCTCTGCAATTTGGCTAAAATGTTTAAATTCTGATTAAAATACAAATCGTTTAGCTGATTACTGGTTTCTATGGTTCAGGGTATATAAAATTTGGTCCAGCCGAACTTAACGCTCTTTTACTTGTTTTTTTTATATAGAAAATTCATATGACCTAAGGAACCTTAAAAAATTACGTTTCTTTTATTGTTCTCTACTTTATGACAATGTTATAAAAGCTCTCAACCTAATGCAGCACATTTTTTCGCGCGCTGAATTCGTTCTTCCCACTGGTATTATTGCCTTTATTTTCGTTTTATAAACTCACAGTTTATTGTGTAGAGAATTTTTTCAAATTTCATGAACTGGAACAATTTTTGTTCGTTGGTGGTCTCATTTGTATGCATTGTCTCATTTGTATGCATTGTGCCCCATTGTAGGAACTGGCATTCAGTTTGGCAGTAAATCATATTAACCTTGACCTACAGTAATTGCCACAATGGACGTGAGCGTTGCACACACACTCACATTCAAACACTGTGCTATGAAATATAAACCCCAATCTGATAAAACATTGTAGCTGCTGCTGTTATAAAATATGGTTTATATTTTTCTAAATTTAAATTTAATTCAAGCAAATGGCTAAATGGAATCATTAAAGTTATTTAAAAAGGACAAAGAAATTAAATGAATTTTAAGTAGTTTTTTTTCGGAATAAATATTGGAGATATTTAAGACACAAAATTCTACAGTGTAAATTTGATAATTTGTAGAACACTTAATAGAAATTACCTAGTTGTGGTTGTAGTAGCCGAAGATTTGGTGAGGGGGAATAGTTTTTGGCCAAGATTAAACCTGGTAAATAAAAATTATTATCAAATTTGTCATGGTCATTTCATTAAACTTCTCACATAGTAATGAGTGAGGAATGAGGAAGGAAGGAGGAAGGAAGGAAAGAGGAAGGAATGAGGAAGGAAAGAGGAATGAAGGAGGAATGAAGGAGGAATGAAGGAGGAAGGAAGTTGGAAGGAAGGAAGAAGGAAGGAGGAAGGAAGGAGGAAGGAAGGAGGAAGGAAGGAGGAAGGAAGGAGGAAGGAAGGAGGAAGGAAGGAGGAAGGAAGGAGGAAGGAAGGAGGAAGGAAGGAGGAAGGAAGGAGGAAGGAAGGAGGAAGGAAGGAGGAAGGAAGGAGGAAGGAAGGAGGAAGGAAGGAGGAAGGAAGGAGGAAGGAAGGAGGAAGGAAGGAGGAAGGAGGAAGGAAGGAGGAAGGAAGGAGGAAGGAAGGAGGAAGGAAGGAGGAAGGAAGGAGGAAGGAAGGAGGAAGGAAGGAAGAAGGAAGGAAGGAGGAAGGAAGGAGGAAGGAAGGAGGAAGGAAGGAGGAAGGAAGGAGGAAGGAAGGAGGAAGGAAGGAGGAAGGAAGGAGGAAGGAAGGAGGAAGGAAGGAGGAAGGAAGGAGGAAGGAAGGAGGAAGGAAATAAGAAGGAAGGAAGGAGGAAGGAAGGAGGAAGGAAGGAGGAAGGAAGGAGGAAGGAAGGAGGAAGGAAGGAGGAAGGAAGGAAGAAGGAAGGAAGGAGGAAGGAAGGAGGAAGGAAGGAGGAAGGAAATAAGAAGGAAGGAAGGAGGAAGGAAGGAGAAAGAAAGGAGGAAGGAAAGAGGAAGGAAGTACAGTACAATATTTTCTCAGTCGTCCTACACGACAGTTTGGTGTTGTTTATATGGGGAGGAGAAAGGCGGCCACCCGATGCCTAGACCTAAAATAACATTTATTTAAGTCCTTTATTGTCGCGATCTACATGTCTTGCAGAACGGACGTAACCCAGATATTTAGATTCTTACATCAACATTAAATTCGAACTATACTGTCATAGACCTCTCTTCTAATTCCCATATTATCTCGATAGAACTACGCGTCCTATTGAAAGGTATTTAGTGGGTGGGCTGTCTCCCAGACTCTGTCTCAAATGTGCATACCAGATTCGTAGTCAACCACCAAAGAACTTTCATTTGTTATTCATTTTGTTACGTTGGGTACTCATGCCCGTTTTTGCGATTCTTAAGGTTGGGTAGGCCCCGTAGACATCTTGGACCAAATTCCTATAACATATGTTTATTAAATTTCCAAATTCCTTTAATTTAATACCAATATTGTCTCAATCGGTAAATGTCTCATCTCGAAGGGGTTTTGGGGGTTGGGGAGGTCGTTTCAGGCACCAAGGAATACATTTTTATGTCAGATTCTTACTGCACTTTGAAATAACTTTCATTTGATATTCATATTGTCCCAGTTGGTAAATACGGTCTGCTGGGGTGTCTTGGGGGGTGGGGAGGCCCCTGAGACATCAACCAATAAATTTTTATGTAAGATTCTTACTCTACTATTAAATGTCTTTCGTTTGATACCCATATTGCCCAAAGCAGTGAAATGTCCTGTTGAAGATTTTATGAGGGTGGGGAATCCCCTCGAACAGTTAGGGTGAAATTTGTATACCAAATTCGTAGACTACTCTAAAATACCTTTCATTTGATACCCATATTTTTCCAATCGATAAACATGTCCGTTCAGTTGGGTTTTGGGATGGGGCGTCCCCTTAGGTTATCTGACCCCAAAGTTTTGTACCAACCTCGAAATGCTGATGCAAACAGACAATATATATCCCTTACCCAATTCAGTCTATCGGCTCCTTAAAGTTTGTTATTCAACCGGCGATACGTTATCCGGACCTGGTGATTTAAAGGAGTCGAAACTTTTTATCGTCCAAAGGATTCCTGACTCGGATTTTTTAAGTTTGAATTGAATTTAAATACAACCATGAGTATAAATTTTATAATGAATATAGAAAAAAGAGATGGCAAAAGAATAACAAGGTAATATTTGCCTTGTGTTTTTATTTATCTCTCATTTTGGTAATTTGATTACATATCAGTGACAACCTCTTCTGGTGCTAAGTTCTCCATTGTAAAGTTTCCCACGAAATATGTATCAACGAGTAGATCTAATGTTTCTTCATTAGATCTTTTGTAGACAAGAGGTCTGGAACGTATCATCTGCGGAGCTGCTGAATTCCACCCAGGATTTGTTCCAGCTCGCCCTTATATTATCCTAGTTTGCCTTATAGATGTCTTAGTCGTGTGGTTCCCTTGTAGTTTTTGCCCCATTGAAGTTTTTTCTGCAAACCTTCCTTAGACCTACCAGTTCTGAGGTCCACCTGCCGGACGATGTTTGCCCTTTGGATATGCAGATCTAAGTGAATCTTTCCGGTTGTTGGTGATTTGTTCGACCAATACATTATTGTCCTCCACAGTTTCCACTCCGATCTCAGGTCTAGAGAGGATCGCGGAGCAGAATGTATGACGAAACTTATCCCAATCCGACTTCCTTTTGTTGTTTTATATTTCTCTCTCATTTTGGTAATAAGTTTACATATCAGTGACAACCTCTTCTGGCGCTAAGTTATCCATTGTAAAGTTTCCCACGAAATGAGTATCAACGAGTAGGTCTAATGTTTCCTCATTAGACCTTGTCCGTATATTCTCTGACACTTGGATCTACCCTGCCGTAATAGGTTTGGAGTTTAGGATCTTTTGTAGACTAGAGGTCTGGAACGTATCCTCTGCGGAGCTGCTGAATTCCACCCAGGATTTGTTCCAGCTTGCCCTTATATTATCCCAGTTTGCCTTATTGATGTCTTAGTCGTGTGGTTCCCTTGTAGTTTTTGGCCCATTTAAGAGTTTTCTGCAAACCTTCCTTAGACCAACCATTTTTGGGGTCCACCTGCCGGTCGATTTTTTCTCTTTGGATATGCAGAGCTAAGTGAATCTTTCCGGTAGTTGGTGATTTGTTTGACCAATATATCATTGTCCTCCACAGTTTCCACTCCCATCTCAGGTCTAGAGGGGATCGCGGAGCAGAATGTATGCCGAAACTTATTCCAATCCAACTTCCTTTTGTTAAGTCGAAGACTGCACCAGTGCAAGAAAACAAGAAAACAGGCTCTGTGTCTCTCATTCCCCGTGCCCTTGAGTAGTTCAAATCCAGGAATTCTTAATCCACGAACCACACACCCATGTTTGCTATATAAGAACAATGTTATATTGGGTTGCCCAAAAAGTAATTGCGGATTTTTTAAAAGAAAGTAAATGCATTTTTAATAAAACTTAGAATGAACGTTAATCAAATATACTTTTTTACACTTTTTTTCTAAAGCAAGCTAAAAGTAACAGCTGATAACTGACAGAAGAAAGAATGCAATTACAGAGT
The DNA here is from genome assembly GCF_963082655.1 of Stomoxys calcitrans. Taxonomy (NCBI): domain Eukaryota; kingdom Metazoa; phylum Arthropoda; class Insecta; order Diptera; family Muscidae; genus Stomoxys; species Stomoxys calcitrans. The sequence continues at coordinate 93,379,545 of NC_081553.1, forward strand.
CACAAGCTGTGAAAAAATTTGTCAACGCCGACTATATGAAAAATCCGCAATTACTTTTTGGGCAACCAAATATAATTCTGCCATCAGAAGGACCAAGAGCAAGACAATTCTTCTGTAGATGCTTTTCCAGATTCTCCTGTCGAAGTACTTTCTGCACATTCCTCTCCATTTTCGATGGTGGCAGGATGATTTTCGGCCTTCGGTAACCCCCCAGACTTTAGAAATGAGGTTGATAAACCCTCAGATAAATACTCAGAAACAACCGCTTTGTAGTTTCCTCATTGGGCATAAAAATCTAGGCCTCTTATCATTGAGTTTAAACTTTAGTCGGACTGAACTCATTGGTATGAGACAAGTATCCCCAGTTTCTTAATGGAATGTTCATGGGGAATTAAGTAGTAGTAGTACTTGAGCACATCCATTTGCTTATAGGATCACTTTCCACTTTTGAAAAGTAATTTGCAAGAGACATGACACATGACACATTGGATATAATTTTTCTCCCCATGTAATGTTTTACCTTAACTCTCTTCATTTGAGGATATGCATAAATTAGGCCATGCATAAATTCACCCATGATTGCGAGTATCAGAATCCATCTGTATCTCTATTTTTAGGTTTAATTAATATCAGGTCATGCATTAAATTATTTAAATATTTCAAAGTATATTAAATTTTAGTTATAAAATTGTATTCATCCCTTCATTTTGCTACAACTATTAATCAAATAGATTTTGCATATCATTATGTATTGCCACGCACAATATTCACAGTTTTCTATGTTTAAAAATGCCCTATGCCCAAAGTTTACTGAGAAATATGTGTCTGCCTAGAGTAAAAACTTTATAATAATCACTGGATATGAAAGGCTTAATGGTTACCTTTTGGACTGCCAGGTGCGTGTCCACTTAGTATAGGACCATAAAATCGTTGACTATTTTACTTTAATTAATACCGGAAACAGGCTAACGCGTTAGCAAATTTTATCAGAAATTAGCAAAACAAGAATATTGTGTGTGTGTGTGTGTGTGTGTGTGTGTGTGTGAAAGTGTTATTATATTTTGTTATTAAATGAAATTTGCACGCAATTTGCCTTTAAGCGATTGTAATCTTTGATGGCAAAAAACCTAAACTTTTACAATGTGTGTAAAAGTTATGAATGAATAAAATTTAGTTGAACATAAGTTGGGGATGGTAAATTCATTGAAACGTATATTATTAAACTAGAAATTATATTCAAAGGTTAAAATTAAAAAAAAAAAAAAAAACTTACTTAAATTTGATTTTTAAAACAGATTTGATTATAATTTTTTTATTTTTATAGGAAACTAGCTTTTACTTTATATGGAACAAAAGTTTCATTGGAATATTTATTTTCGACAATTAAAGATCTGTTAGTGAAACACCATGCTACGAAAATAGTACAATATATCGCTTAACTAATTGTTTAACAATATAAGTGCCTTTATCTGAATCCCAAATGATCTTTGTTGGTCTACGAAATTAAGTTTGGATGTAAGGTGTACTCCATTCTTAAAATACTTTATTTCAGCCCGCTACTCTCATGATATCTGATTTCGGGGTGTTTTCGTGGGTGAGGTGGCACTTGGCCTTGAAAAAATATCAGCATCGTGCTCTTCTTTCAAAAACCATTTATTTAAACCCCATATTGCCATTGGTTTACGGGAGTTTACAAGATGAGGCGTCCCCCAAACACATGGCCCAAAATAGGTTATCAAATTCGTTTTCTAATCTTAAATACCACATATTGGCATGGTCGAAAAATTTTTACCCTTTGCAGGGTGTTTTGGGGAAGGGGTGATGCCCTAAATATGTGGCCTTACATTTGGATATCAAATTCGTATTCTACTCCCAAATAGCTTTACTTGAGCCCCATATTGCGATGGTCAGTAAAATATTGCTGTTTGTGGGGTATTTCGGGAAAGGGGTAGACCCCGAGAGAATTGGTCCGGAAAAAGGGTATCAATTCTTGCTCTACCCTCCAATACCTTTCATTCAAGCTCCACATTGACATGGTCGGTATAGATGGCCGATTTAGGGGTGTTTTTGGGGATTAGGGTGGTCCCCCAAACACTAAGCCCGGAAAATATATCAGCAACATGCTCTATTCTCATATATCTATATATAATTTATTTGAACCCCATATTGCCATTGGCCTCAAATCAAATTCTACTCTTCTTTAAACTCCTTATTGCAAAAACTATAAATATATAGTTGCACTCTCTTTACGAAACAAATTGTCTTGGTGAGCAAATACGTTCTATTTGGGGGTTGTTATAGTGGTGGGACGTCCTCTAGATAGTTGGTCCCTAATGTTGATATCAGATACGCGGTCTACTCCCAAATACTTTTAATTTTAGAACTATATTTTCATAATCGGCAAACATGACCGGCTTGGGGGATGGGCGGAACCACTCTAAAAAACCCTCTTATTTGAGCCTCATATTGCAAAAGTCAGTAAATACTTTCTATTTGGGTGGTGTTGTGGGGTGGCCCCATAGACACTTTTCCCAAATATTGGTATCAGATTCGTGCTTTACTCCCAAGGACCTTTCATTTGAGCCCCATACGGCTATGGTCGTAAATTTGTCCCATTTGGGGGATGTTTTTGGGGAGAGGAGGCCCCCTAAACACTTGGTCCCATATTTGGAAATCAGATTCTAATTCTACATTCAAATAACTTTTATTCAAGCCCCATATTCCCATAAATAGGTCCTGTTTGGGGAAAGGGTCCACCCTCCCTGAAACGTGGTCCCACATTTGGATATGAGATTCGTATTCTACATTCAAATACCTTTCATTTGAGTCCCATATTGCTATGATCGGTAAATATGTCCGATTTAGGGGTGTTTTGGGGGTTGGGTGGTGTTGTGGGGGTGGGGTGGTGTTGTGGGGTTGGGGTGGTGTTGTGGGGGTGGGGTGGTGTTGTGGGGGTGGGGTGGTGTTGTGGGGGTGGATTGGCCACATAGACACTTTTCCCGAATATTGATATCAGATTTTTGCTTTACTCCCAAAGACCTTTCATTTGAGCTCCATGTGGCTATGGTCGTAAATGTGTCCCCTTTGGGGGAGGTTTTTGGTGAGAGGCGGCCCCCCAAACACTTGGTCCCATATTTGGATATCAGATTCGTATTCTACATTCAAATACCTTTTACTGAAGCCCTATATTCCCATGGTCAGTAAATAAGTCCAGTTTGGGGGGTGTTTTGGGGAAGGGGTAGAACCCCAGAAACGTGGACCCACATTTGGATATCAGATTCGTATTCTACTCGCAAAAACCTTTCATTTGAGTCCCATATTGTCGTGATTGGTCTAAATATATGTTAGGTAGGTTTTCGGGTGGGGCGGCCCCTAGGTACCCCCCATCCGAAATTTGGATACCAAATTTTTATTTTTAGGGTACTGTATGAGAGCACACGAAATTTCGCTTAAATCGCACTACCCATCTCCGAGATCTGGCGTTTCTGAAAATTAGGGTAAGGGGCAGGGTCCGCCCCCTTCAGATATCAAAAAATGTAGTACCCTATTTTCACTACGGGGTCATTATGCACAATCTTTGAAAATTTTAAGAAAATCGGTTCAGCCGTTTCTGAGTCTATAAGGAACACACAAACATATAAATAAACAAACAAACACAAATTGATTTTTATACCCTCCACCATAAGATGGGGGGTATACTAATTTCGTCATTCTGTTTGTAACTACTCGAAATATTCGTCTGAGACCCCATTAAGTATATATATTCTTGATCGTCGTGACACTTTATGTCGATCTAGCCATGTCCGTCCGTCCGTCTGTCCGTCCGTCTGTCCGTCCGTCCGTCCGTCCGTCCACCCGTCTGTCTGTCGAAAGCACGCTAACTTCCGAAGGAGTAAAGCTAGCCGCTTGAAATTTTGCACAAATACTTCTTATTTGTGTAGGTCGGTTGGTATTGTAAATGGGCCATATCGGTCCATGTTTTGATACAGCTGCCATATAAACCGATCTTGGGTCTTGACTTCTTGAGCCTCTAGAGTGCGCAATTCTTATCCGATTGAAATGAAATTTTGCATGACGTGTTTTGCTATGATATCCAACAACTGTGCCAAGTATGGTTCAAATCGGTTCATAACCTGATATAGCTGCCATATAAACCGATCTTGGGTCTTGACTTCTTGAGCCTCTAGCGTGCGCAATTCTTATCCGATCAGAATGAACTTTTGCACAACGTGTTTTGTTATGATATCCAACAACTGTGCCAAGTATGGTTCAAATCGGTCCTTAACCTGATATAGCTGCCATATAAACCGATCTTGGGTCTTGACTTCTTGAGCCTCTAGAGTGCGCAATTATTATCCGATTGGAATGAAATTTTGCACGACGTGTTTTCTTATTATATCCAACAACAGTGCCAAGTATGGTTCAAATCGGTCTATAACCTGATATAGCTACCATATAAACCGATCTTGGGTCTTGACTTCTTGACCCTCTAGAGGGCGCAATTCTTATCCGATTGGAATGGAATTTCGCACGACGTGTTTTGTTATGATACCCAACAACTGTGCCAAGTATGGTTCAAATCGGTCCATAACCTGATATAGCTACCATATAAACCGATCTTGGGTCTTGACTTCTTGACCCTCTAGAGGGCACAATTCTTATCCGATTTGAATGAATTTTTGCACGAAGTATTTCGTTATGATATCCAACAACTGTGCCAAGTATGGTTTAAATCGGTTCATAAACTGATATAGCTGCCATATAAACAGATCTGGGGATTTGATTTCTTGAGCTTCTAGAGGGCGCAATTCCTATCCGATTTGGCTGAAATTTTGCATGACGTATTTTTTTTTACTTTCAACAACTGTGTCAAATAAGGTTCAAATCGGTTCATAACCTGATATAGCTGCCATATAAACCGATCTGGGATCTTGACTTCTTGACCCCTAGAGGTCGCAATTATTATCCGATATGTCTGAAATTTTGTACGATGGATCCTCTCATGACCATCAACAAACGTGTTTATTATGGTCTGAATCGGTCTATAGCCCGATACAGATCCCATATAAATCGTTCTCTCTATTTTACTTCGTGAGCCCCAATGGGCGCAATTCTTATACGAATTGGCTGAAATTTTACACAGGCCTCCAACATATAATTTAATTGTGGTCCGAACCGGACCATATCTTGATATCGTTTTAATAGCAGAGCAACTCTATTCTTATATCCTTTTTTGCCTAAGAAGAGATGCCGGGAAAAGAACTCGACAAATGCGATCCATGGTGGAGGGTATATAAGATTCGGCCCGGCCGAACTTAGCACGCTTTTACTTGTTATATATAAGAAGATTGTTCATTCTTTTGCTTTTTGGTTTGCGTTTTAGTTTGGTCACAAAATTTCATTTTGGTGTTGGTTAACTAGCTTAGGCCAATGTGTTTTTATTTCTTGCTTCTATTCCAAAACAAAACAACAAGAACACTTTAAAGAGTTTAAACATTCGTGGTGTGTTAAATGTATCAAGGGGCGGGCTGCAATGATCGCGATTTCGGCCAGGGGCCTTGTCAGACTGCTTCCACCTACCCACTAATTAGTGAGCAGTGCAATGGTAGAAGCATTCGCTCTGAATGAAATGTTGGGTCTTGTTATTCAATCTTTTCTTATAGCACAGTAAGAGAAAGTCTCTACATCTCTACAAAAAGACAACGATCTAAATATGTCCGTCCGTCTGTCTGTTGAAATCACGCTACAGTCTTTAAAAATAGAGATATTGAGCTGAAATTTTGCACAGATTCTTTTTTTTTTTTTTGTCAATAAGCAGGTTGAGTTCGAAGATGGGCTGTATCGGACTATATCTTGATATGGCCCCCATATAGTCTGATCGGCCGATTTAGGGTCTTAGGCCCATAAAAGCCACATTTATTATCCGATTTTGCTGAAATTTAAGACAGTGAGTTGAGTTAGGCCACACGACATCCTTCGTCAATTTGGCCCAAATCCGTCCAGATTTGGATATAGATGCCATATAGACCGATCTCTTCATTTTAGGTTTTCGGACCATAAATGGCGCATTTATTGTCCGATGTCGCCGAAATTTGGGACAGTGAGTTAAGTTAAGCCCCTCGACATACTTGTGTAATATGGCACAGATCGGTCCTGATTTGGATATAGCTGTCATATACACCGATCTCTCTATTTGAGGTTTCGGGCCCATTAAAGGCGCATTAATTGATGATTAAGCCGAAATATGGGGTAGTGAGTTGAGTTAGATCCTTCGACATCCTTCTTCAATTTGGCCCAAATCGGTCCAGATTTGGATATAGCTGCCATATATTCCAATTTCTCAAATTAAGGTTTTGGGCCCATAAAACACGCATTTATTGTCCGATGTCGCCGAAATTTCGGACTGTGAGTTGTGTTAGGCCCTTCGAAATCCTATTTCAGTTTGCCTTAGATCTGTTCAGATTTGGTATATAGCTGCCATATAGACCGATCTCTCGATTTAAGGTTTGTGTTTTAGGGGTATGCGTTTTTCACCGGATTTTGACGAAAGTTGGTTTTCATATATACCCGAGGTGATGGGTATCCAAAGTTTGGCCCGGCCGAGCTTAACGCCGTTTTACTTTTTTTTCTGTTCCACCCCACTGTGAAGTGGTGAGTGTGTTCTGATCTCTGGCTTTTCTTTTCCATTACAAAGGATCTTCGATCATTAAGCTCGTCCGAAAGCGAAACGAATGAAAAACACAGTTTTTCTCGTTTTGAATTGTTCTTGGAATTCCATAATTAACGAAATTATATTTAAATTAATTTACGAAAAATTTTATGAGAATGGAAAGCGTTTAAAATCGATTGCCTAAATTTGATCAATATCCTAAAAAACAATATGATATTAAATTAAAATAAGCTTAAATACATTTTTTTACCCACCACTATAGGATGGGGGTATACTAATCTAGTCATTCCCTTTGTAACACCTCGAAATATTGATTTAGGACCCCATAAAGTATGAATATTTTGGATCTTCTCGACATTCCGATTTGGCTGAAATTTTGAACATAGTGTTCCGTTATGACTTCCAAAAACTATGTCAAGTATGGTTTGAATCGGTTTATAAACTGATATAGCTCCCACTTAAACCGATCTCCCGATTTGACTTCTTTAGCCTCTGAAAACCCCAATTTTCATCCGATTTGGCTAAAATTTTGCATAGGGTGTTCTGTTATGACTTCCAACAACTGAGCCAAGTGCGGTTCAAATCGGTCCATAACCTGATATAGCTCATATATAAACTGATCTACCGATTTGATTTCTTGAGCCCTTGGAAGCTTCAATTTTCATCCGATTTGGCTGAAATTTGGCACATAGTGTTCCGTTACGACTTCCAACAACTATGTCAAGTACGGTTTAAATCGGTCTATATACTGATATAGCTCCCACATAAACCGATCTCCCGATTTGACTTCTTGCGCCCTTGGAAGCCTCAATTTTCATCCGATTTGGCAAAAATTTTATGATATGACTCTCAACAACTGTGCCTAGTACGATCCAAATAGGTCTATAACCAGATATAGCTGCCATATTTTAGCAAAATTCATGGTGGTAAATTGCAAATTTTTTTTTCCCATGAACATTCTACTAAAGAACAGGTGCAAACTTCTCACATATCAATGAGTGCAGTCGAATTCAAGTTTAAGCTCAATGATAAGGGGCCTCCTTTTTATAGCCGAGTCCGAACGGTGTTCCGCAGTGCGATACCTCTTTGGAGAGAAGTTTTACATGGCATAGTACCTCACAAATGTTGCCAGGATTAGGAGAAACCACCACTGAAAAAATTTTTTTCCGATGGTCTCGCCAGGATTCGAACCAAGGCGTTCAGCAGCGTCATGTGCGGACTTGCTAACCTCTGCGCTACGGTGGCCTCCAAATTCATGGTGGTGGATTCCCAAAATTCGGTCCGGCCGAACTTAGCACGCTTTTACTTGTTAATATTCAATAAAAATAAACAAGTAAAAGCGTGCTAAGTTCGGCCGGGCCGAATCTTATATACCCTCCACCATGGATCGCAATTGTCGAGTTCTTTTCCCGGCATCTCTTCTAAGGCAAAAAAGGATATAAGAAAAGAGTTACTCTGCTATTAAAACGATATCAAGATATGGTCCGGTTCGGACCACAATTAAATTATATGTTGGAGACCTGTGTAAAATTTCAGCCAATTCGTATAAGAATTGCGCCCATTGGGGCTCACGAAATAAAATAGAGAGAACGATTTATATGGGATCTGTATTGGGCTATAGACCGATTCAGACCATAATAAACACGTTTGTTGATGGTCATGAGAGGATCCGTCGTACAAAATTTCAGGCATATCGGATAATAATTGCGACTTCTAGGGGTCAAGAAGTCAAGATCCCAGATCGGTTTATATGGCAGCTATATCAGGTTATGAACCGATTTGAACCTTATTTGACACAGTTGTTGAAAGTAAAAATAAAATACGTCATGCAAAATTTCAGCCAAATCGGATAGGAATTGCGCCCTCTAGAGGCTCAAGAAGTCAAGACCCAAGATCGATTTATATGGCAGCTATATCAGATTATGGACCGATTTCAACCATACTTGGCACAGTTGTTGGATATCATAACAAAACACGTCGTGCAAAATTTCATTCTGATCGGATAAGAATTGCGCCCTCTAGAGGCTCAAGAAGTCAAGACCCAAGATCGGTTTATATGGCAGCTATATCAGGTTATGGACCGATTTGAACCATACTTGGCACAGTTGTTGGATATCATAACAAAACACGTCGTGCAAAATTTCATTTCAATCGGATAAGAATTGCGCACTCTAGAGGCTCAGGAAGTCAAGACCCAAGATCGATTTATATGGCAGCTATATCAGGTTATGGACCAATTTCAACCATACTTGGCACAGTTGTTGGACATCATAACAAAACACGTCGTGCAAAATTTCATTCTGATCGGATAAGAATTGCGCACGCTAGAGGCTCAAGAAGTCAAGACCCAAGATCGGTTTATATGGCAGCTATATCAGGTTATGGACCGATTTGAACTATACTTGACACAGTTGTTGGATTTCATAACAGAACACGTCGTGCAAAATTTCATTCCAATCGGATAAGAATTGCGCACTCTAGAGGCTCAAGAAGTCAAGACCCAAGATCGGTTTATATGGCAGCTATATCAAAACATGGACCGATATGGCCCATTTACAATACCAACCGACCTACACTAATAAGAAGTATTTGTGCAAAATTTCAAGCGGCTAGCTTGACTCCTTCGGAAGTTAGCGTGCTTTCGACAGACAGACGGACGGACGGACGGACGGACGGACGGACGGACAGACGGACGGACATGGCTAGATCGACATAAAATTTCACGACGATCAAGAATATATATACTTTATGGGGTCTCAGACGAATATTTCGAGTAGTTACAAACAGAATGACGAAATTAGTATACCCCCCATCTTATGGTGGAGGGTATAAAAAGCCATCAAAGAACTAAAGCTATTAGCCGAAATTTTTGACAAAGTAATTCAGTACACTAGTCATCCGCTCGAACAAGCCTATTTGGAAAATATACTCGTAAATAGTGTTTTGGAAAGCAATACAAAGTTTAGCGCTCATTTTATGACCAAATGTCAGTTCTTGGAACCAGTAGCATCCACAATTTTCCGAAATATCTTCATCGATTTCACAGTTACAGAAGAACTTGGAGAATATTTCGATTTGGAAAAAAGTTGATTGTGCTGTCCAATACAAGATTTAGTTCAATTATAAAGGATCTTCTTTGAATAGACAAATCTGAACGATGTGCCGTAGTGCTACATCAGTGTATTATAGTCGCCTTAAATGAATACAATGTTGGCTGCGAGTTTTATAGTAACTCGGAGATTAAACTACATTTTTATTGGTGAATGAGAGGCTACCTCGAATCTTTAATTTTGTACAAAAGCTCGAATTTAGTGTATTTTTAGAACGAACCACTCACAACAAAGTATGACGTTTTTCTTTGATTTAAGGAATAAATTGAAAAGCCCCGGCGGCCTTCATGAGCTGGAATATGTCAAAGAGGAAAATGTAAACGAATTCCAATATCCGCTTTCAATTGCTTTTCTGCTTTTGCACACACACACACACACACACACACACACACACATACACCAACAGCCGAACGAGCATAGACACAAACGCCTGTATAGAGCCATTGAATTGGAAGCACCTTCAATACCACCTCACCGTCAAGAGGTAATGCAAGGTGAGGCGATGAAAAAGCGATAGCGGCACTTGAAACAGCGGATGCCTTTACTTTGTTGCCAATGATAACTGTCGGAAATGTCAACGAATGAAAACGGAAAAAAATAACGCCACTCCAGACCAACACCCTTAAATTGGCTGTTTGTAGCTTAGTATAAATAAATTGTTGCTTTTGTTGTTGTTGCTGTTGCGTTGATGCTTACTCTTTTGATGTCTGTGATGAGATGTGATTCGATTAAGGCCATTTGCATATATTCAGTTCTTTTTGTTGAATTTGGGATGAGACCAGATAGGTTTCATTACACTCAGCAGTTGAATGGAATTACACAACAAAGTAGATAGACAGACATATTTATTGGAATCAATGACAGCTCAGGGTGACATTCAAAACTCCATTGAATGGAGAATGTCAACGTAAGAAAATAGAAACATGGGAGCTATTTTAAAATCTGCTTTTATTTCCTGAAAAAATCAAAAGCTGAGCACCAAATGAATTGACAACACATGTTTGATGTTTTCAAGGACGACTTACGGTAACATTTTTATTCTAAAGAAAAACAAGTAAAAGCGTGCCAAGTTCGGCCGGGCCGAATTTTATATACCCTCCACCATGGACCGCATTTGTCGAGTTCTTTTCCCGGCATCTCTTCTTAGGCGAAAAAGGATATAAGAAAAGACTTGCTCTGCTATTAGAGCGATATCAATATACGTTCCGGTTTGGACCACAATTAAATTATGTTGGAGACCTGTGTAAAATGTCAGCCAATTCGAATAAGAATTGCGCCCTTTGGGGGCTCAAGAAGTAAAATAGAGAGATCGATTTATATGGGAGCTGTATCGGGCTATAGACCGATTCAGACCATAATAGACACGTATATTGATGGTCATGAGATAATCCGTCGTACAAAATTTCAGGCAAATCGGATAATAATTGCGACCTCTAGAGGCTCAAGAAGTCAAGATCCCAGATCGGTTTATATGGCAGCTATATCAGGTTATGAACCGATTTGAACCATACTTGCCACAGTTGTTGGACATCATAACAAAATACTACGTGCAAAAATTCATTCCAGTCGGATAATAATTGCGACCTCTAGAGGCTCAAGAAGTCAAGATCCCAGATCGGTTTATATGGCAGCTATATCAGGTTATGAACCGATTTGAACCATACTTGCCACAGTTGTTGGACATCATAACAAAATACTACGTGCAAAAATTCATTCCAGTCGGATAAGAATTGCGCACTCTAGAGGCTCAAGAAGTCAAGACCCAAGATCGGTTTATATGACAGCTATATAAGGTTATGGACCGATTTGAATCATACTTGGCACAGTTGTTGGATATAATAACAAAACACGTCGTGCAAAATTTCATCCCAATCGGATAAAAATTGCGCACTCTAGAGGCTCTAGAAGTCAAGATCCAAGATCGGTTTATATGACAGCTATATCAGGTTATAGACCGATTTGAACCATACTTGGTACAGTTGTTGTATATCATAACAAAACATGGCGTGTAAAATTTCGTCCCAATCGGATAAGAATTGCGCCCTCTAGAGGCTCTAGAAGTCAAGACCCAAGATCGGTTTATATGGCAGCTTTATCAAAACATGGACCGATATGGCCCATTTAGAATACCAACCGACCTACACTAATAGGAAGTATTTGTGCAAAATTTCAAGCGGCTAGCTTTACTCCTTCGGAAGTTAGCGTGCTTTCGACAGACAGACGGACGGACGGACAGTCGGACGGACGGACGAACGGACAGACGGACGGACATGGCTAGATCGACATAAAATGTCGCGAATACTAACGACCTAATTGAATACTAACGACCTAATAACACTTAATATTGGCAACACCGCTACTTTGTTAATAGGATTAGGGTGGAGGTATTAGATGTAACGATATGTTCAGAAAATCTGATCGATGAGGTTCAGGATTGGAGGGTCTCCATGCAACACTCTTTCTCTGACCATCGCTACATTAGCTTTAAAATATCACGGCCAGCGCCGAATCGGATAAGCTTCCGGAATAAGTTGCAAACCAACTGGACAAAATTCGGAAGGCTTCTCAATAGAAGACTTGGGCATGATAATTTAGATTGTCCAAGCCTAGAAGACATTGACGAAAATGTCAACAGGATTACGACTGCACTGGTGGGGTCCTTCGAAGATAGTTGTCCTCTTCGGGAAAGGAAATCACCCCAAGAAAAACCCTGGATGACCGGACAGATTCAAAATATTGGGAAAGAGGTCCGCAGTCTTTTTAACAGAGCAAGAAAGCGGCAGTTCATTGGGATGTGTATTACACACGGCTCAAGGAATACAATAAGATTACCATTGCGGCAAAACGTGCCTCCTTGAAGCTTTTCTGCGAACAGATCGAAAGCGTCAATGACGCCGCCAAGATAAAAAAAAATTTCTCTCAAAAACCCATGTCCAAACTGAAACATTAGTAGACGACATGGGAGTGAGAGCAGAGACAATGGAGGACATGTTGAGGACCTGATGGAATATTTCCGGCGTTACTGCAGAAAGAGGTAGGCTATCTGACGCCTCTTCTGGCCAAAATTTCACAGCGTGCGTAGGACTTATATACACTGAAATCCTGGCAGGAGGCAAGAGTGGTGTTTATACCCAAGCCAGGCAAGGCAAGTTATGCGACACCAAAGGCCTACAGACCCATAAGCCTTACGTCCTTTCTACTCAAAACCATGGAAGGTATTGTGGACACCATGATAAAGAGAATGACATCCTGCGAACTGCTCAAACGCAAACAGCATGCCTATGTCTAGGGAAGGTACTTCGATGCCAAAACGTACACACTGGAGGTATGCTTTGACATCGAGGGGGCTTTTAACAATGGGCAGACCAATCCTTAGACACACTGATCCAATCCTTAGACCAGTACCGGGTGGACCCGGTCCTTAGAGACTGGATAAACCATATGCTAAGGAACAGGTGAATAAATTGTGTGTCTCATAGCATAAATATAAGGGAGAAAGTGGCACAGGGGGGCATTTTATCGCCACTCCTATGGGTGACCACCATAAATGACCTATAAGGGATGCTGAAAGAGGAGGGATTTGCATCCGTCTGCTATGCAGACGATGTTATAATACTTCTAAGGGGTAAGGATTTGAACGAGCTGTACAGAAGGGCCGAAAGGGTCTTGCATATGGTATATGACTGGGATAGACCCAGAGGTCTCAATGTTAACCCAGAGAAGACTGAAATATGCCTGTTCACGAGGAAGACGAAGGTGGTCCAATTCAACGCACCACGTTTCCTCAATAGGACGATTTCGATATCCTACAAGGTCAAATACTTAGGAGTGATCTTGGACAAGAAACTGAATTGGAAGTGTCACATTCAGGAGCGTACTGAGAAGGCTTACAGATGTTGGACATTATGTAGACGGGCCGTAGGCTCGAAATGGGGCCTGAATCCGAGGATAGTCAACTGGCTCTACAGGAGCGTGATTAGACCAATACTTACTTATGCCTCAGTAGTTTGGTGGATTGCTATGGGGAAAAAGTGGTTCAGAGAACACACTGTCTTGGCATAGGCGGAGCGATGAGGACCACGCTCACTAGGGCACTGGAGACTATTCTAGATATTTGATCCATTGGCATACAGATTAAGTGTGAAGCAGTCACTGCGGCTATCAGACTTAAGGCGATGAGGATGGAAGCAGCTCACACCATTGCGGTATAATCGAGGCGACGATAGGAAACCTAAAAGGAAGTAAGTCGAGTGCGAGGCACTGCTGCCATCAGCACAGTCATGGATTGATGGTACCCTAGTATTGCCATCTGAAAGAACATGTTACACGGATGGATCAAAACTAGAGGACAGAATGGTCCGGGGGGTTTACATTGAGAACCAAGAGACTGAGATCTGTTTTAGACTGCCTGACCATAACACGGTCCTGCAGGTGGAAATCCCGGTGATCACGGAATGCGTGAAGTAGTGTGGTGCTAACGCGAGGACGTTGAGTGTGAACATCTTTATCGACAGTAAAATTGCCATAAGGGCAATAACAACCAGGACGGTAAGGTCACGAACAGTCTTGGAGTGTAAGAAGGAGATAAACGCCTTCTCTGAGAATGGGAAAATCCGCAACGTTTAGGTGCCGGGCCATAATGGAGTAAGGGGAAATGAAAGGTCAGACGATTTGGCGGTGAAGGCCTTTCGGGTCGACGCAATCCGAGTTAAGGGAGTGGGCGACGACTGCGCATGCAATATTTTGTTACAGCGAAACGGTCGGTAGGACTGCGAAAATCCTATGGGGGGATCCAGATCGTGAGAAGACGAGGCTATTACTGAAAGGAAGCAAAAAGGAGGTCAGTATAGCCATTGGTATCATAACGGGACACATATGATTAAGAGCTCACTTATGTAAAATCGGTGCGGCAAGTGATAGCATGTGTAGGGCATGCGTGGAAGATGATGAGACGTTGGAGCATTTCCTTTGTCATTGCCCGGCTTTCGCGTCCAACATATACCGGTACTTAGGTGGAGACACAATATCAGACATGAACTAACTTAGGGGCGTGGTACGGAAAACAATTAGGTATCGTAAGTAGCGAGGAATTCCTAACTTAGATTTTCTTTTTTGAAGTTAATTTCTAGTGCTTAGTGCAAGCCGATTACTGGCTTAGGTGTTTATCCATAGTGGCATGGGGCGGATTAATATTCGCACCCTCTTTTCACCTTAAGTTAACTTTTGAGGGTCACAGATGGATATTTCTCGATACTATTGTGGTGGGCATAAAGAAGTAAATCCTATAACTATCGAAGAATCTCCTTATTGCAAAGATGCAGTTTTGGCAAGCAATACAAAATCTTGCACATAGCAGGTGAACAATTTTCAACGTCCAGTACTCAGTTTCAGAACCTACTCGGGAGCCACAGTCTTGTAGAGGGTAATTTTTTAAGAGCTATAGAAAAGTTTTTCAAAAAAAAGAAAACATAAAATTCAGAAAAATGCATAAAATATTTATATGAATCGATTGTACGGCCCACATAATTTAATGTTTGAAGATTATTTCATGAAAATCTTGAACGTGACTGCGAATAATATGGTCCTTCCGCTTAGTTCACTTTTTTCATACGCTTTCCAACATTTCTTGTGTCTTTCATTGTGTCAATTGAAGCGGGATTGTCTGTATAGACATGAGCTTTAACATAAGCCCACACAAAATAGTATAATGGCGTTAAATCGCACGATCTACGCGGCCAATTCACAGGTCCCGAACGTGAAATAATATGTTTACCGAACTCGCCTCTCAATAAGTCCTTTGTTACGCGTGCTGTGTGGCATGTGGAACCGTCTTGTTGAAACCACAAGTCAAGCTTTTGCATTTAGGGCAAAAAAAGGCGAAATCATCTCATGATGGCGATCACCATTCACAGTTACGTTACGATATGCATCATCTTTGAAAAAGTACGATCCAATGATGCCACCAGCCCATGAACCGCACCAAACTGTGTCTTTTTTGGATGCACTAGTAGGTCTTGCAATGCTTCTGTGAAGATAATTCACTCCAAAATCGACAATTCTGGTTATTTACGTGCCCATTGAGCCAAAAATGAGCTTCGTCGTAAAATGGAAGAAGCGCCCGATGAACTTTCTTAACAGAGATAGTAAAGTTCAATAATTTGCAAGCGTTATTTGTTTGAAGGACAATTCATGGTTAAATAATAGACCAAACTGAAGATGAAACAAAACACGAAACGTACGTGAGCTGTTTAAACCAGTGTTGCCAAAAAGATAATAGCGTAAGAATCACCCTTTATTAAAACACCTCAGCATTTACTCTATAGGATGATTTTTCCTCTTACCGGTATAACACATGAGACCTTGGAAAACCTATAAAAAATAGCTTTCCTTAGAAAAAATTTGCTTTTTTATACCCTCCACCATAAGATGGGGGGTATACTAATTTCGTCATTCTGTTTGTAACTACTCGAAATATTCGTCTGAGACCCCATAAAGTATATATATTCTTGATCGTCGTGAAATTTTATGTCGATCTAGCCATGTCCGTCCGTCTGTCCGTCCGTCCGTCCGTCCGTCCGTCCGTCCGTCCGTCCGTCCGTCCGTCCGTCCGTCCGTCCGTCTGTCTGTCGAAAGCACGCTAACTTCCGAAGGAGTCAAGCTAGCCGCTTGAAATTTTGCACAAATACTTCTTATTAGTGTAGGTCGGTTGGTATTGTAAATGGGCCATATCGGTCCATGTTTTGATATAGCTGCCATATAAACCGATCTTGGGTCTTGACTTCTTGAGCCTCTAGAGTGCGCAATTCTTATCCGATTGGAATGAAATTTTGCACGACGTGTTCTGTTATGAAATCCAACAACTGTGTCAAGTATAGTTCAAATCGGTCCATAACCTGATATAGCTGCCATATAAACCGATCTTGGGTCTTGACTTCTTGAGCCTCTAGCGTGCGCAATTCTTATCCGATCAGAATGAAATTTTGCACGACGTGTTTTGTTATGATGTCCAACAACTGTGCCAAGTATGGTTGAAATTGGTCCATAACCTGATATAGCTGCCATATAAATCGATCTTGGGTCTTGACTTCCTGAGCCTCTAGAGTGCGCAATTCTTATCCGATTGAAATGAAATTTTGCACGACGTGTTTTGTTATGATATCCAACAACTGTGCCAAGTATGGTTCAAATCGGTCCATAACCTGATATAGCTGCCATATAAACCGATCTTGGGTCTTGACTTCTTGAGCCTCTAGAGGGCGCAATTCTTATCCGATCAGAATGAAATTTTGCACGACGTGTTTTGTTATGATATCCAACAACTGTGCCAAGTATGGTTGAAATCGGTCCATAATCTGATATAGCTGCCATATAAATCGATCTTGGGTCTTGACTTCTTGAGCCTCTAGAGGGCGCAATTCCTATCCGATTTGGCTGAAATTTTGCATGACGTATTTTATTTTTACTTTCAACAACTGTGTCAAATAAGGTTCAAATCGGTTCATAACCTGATATAGCTGCCATATAAACCGATCTGGGATCTTGACTTCTTGACCCCTAGAAGTCGCAATTATTATCCGATATGCCTGAAATTTTGTACGACGGATCCTCTCATGACCATCAACAAACGTGTTTATTATGGTCTGAATCGGTCTATAGCCCAATACAGATCCCATATAAATCGTTCTCTCTATTTTATTTCGTGAGCCCCAATGGGCGCAATTCTTATACGAATTGGCTGAAATTTTACACAGGTCTCCAACATATAATTTAATTGTGGTCCGAACCGGACCATATCTTGATATCGTTTTAATAGCAGAGTAACTCTTTTCTTATATCCTTTTTTGCCTTAGAAGAGATGCCGGGAAAAGAACTCGACAAATGCGATCCATGGTGGAGGGTATATAAGATTCGGCCCGGCCGAACTTAGCACGCTTTTACTTGTTAAGTTTAATGTAGTTTAGAATAGAAGAGAAAAATTTCATTAGCCTAATATTATTTTTCACTATCACCTTTAACATACAGCATAAAAGTTACAATATAAATATATGCCAGCACGTTTTTAGAACAAATTTCGACTAAATAAATATTTCATACAATATTTGAAGCTTCAACCTGGAAAAAAATTAATAAAAAATTCCAATGTAAAATTTGTCCATGAATTAATAATGCAATGTCAAAAGTTTGTGATTTACACACTTTTATTTTAGGTGGTGACAAAGCGCACTTTATTTGATTAGTTTCAATGTATTCTCGGTTGAATTACAATGCCTTGTAGTGTTCCGGTTCTATATCATCCTAAATCGAAGTATGATAAGAATTTTGCTTTCCGTTCTTTTTTCTTTTTTGTTCTAAAAGTCAATGGATTTTGGCCAACGCATGGAGATGAAAATTGCTACAGATTTCGGATTTTACAAATGGCTTACACCATTTTTAGCTATGTAATGATAGTTTGCATTACATTGTCCGTTGCCACTGAATTCGCATATATGGCAAAGTTCTATGTAAATGCCTCAGAAGCTGTAGAAAATATGAGCACCATATTAGTTGGTGTTCAGATTTGTGTACGAATGTATCATATGCGTTACAAAATGGCAAGTTTTAAAACTGTAATGGGTGTGTATGCGGAGAGAATCTGGATTAACAAGTAAGTTCAGTTTTTGTGTAATTTTTTGGAGGACTTGATATTTAATTTTTGAAGTCTATTAGCTACATATGTACTCGTATTGTTGTACATTTATTAAGAAAGATTTAAGAATATTTATTAAAGCATTTATGATAAGTTTGTAAAAAAAAGGAAAGAGAATATAGAGTGAGACGTTAATGGTTTAAAAAGTACATTAGGGTGATCGGTATTTGTGGTAGATATATAGAAATAGCTAACCTGTATCTTTAATTCGGCTAAGTTGTGGTCCATTGTTATGGCACTCTCCAACCCTAGTAATAGCACAGATCACTAGAGAAAGTGATTCTAAGGCTTGTCACAGACCGTTTGTTCCATTGGCCGAAATCATAACAGATTTCCAAGCGCCTCGATATTTTGCAATACTTCTCCGTTTTCTGACGAACACACCTAGGGAGGATAAACAGATACGACTAACAGCCACGAATAATGGAGAGCAAAGGGAAGCCCTCGTATTTCTGCCAGCCACTGATACCAACGTGCTACTCAAGCAACGGAGGAACATGATAGTCTACATCAGTTGCCGATTGGTGTACAGAGAGGAGTTAAATCGCTGTTTGCAAAGCTTCGTATCGGGGCATATGCAATAAGACTTCAAGGCCTGGAACGAAAAGGGAAAAGGCCACAAAATGAAGGAGTGAAGGAATTCAATGAATTGATACGTCTGCTCGAAGGTAGAAACCTGACCGACTAACAGAACATATGCATTAAGCTGCAAACCCACTGGTAATAGAAGAAAGTAAAGTTCTTACAGTTCAATATGCACAAGGCTAAATTTGCCCACGCTCTCTTGCCACAAATAGCGAAAGTGGAGGAAGCATTTATAATAGTTATCAGCAAACAGTACGCCAACATAGATAATGAACTTTGAAGTGAAGATGAATCTAGAACTGCTGCAATGTGGTGCCCATGATGCACATATCCGATCTATGATAGCGGACGAGGTAATGACTTTTATGGATTCAAATTAAAAAGTTGATGATAACAAGCTGCTATCTTACCCCAAGCGACAGCATCGAGCTCTTCCAGGAGAACTTGGATAGCATAGAAGACCTTAAAAGGATGTGCGATCACGTCCAATATTCTGCTTTCTTTTGAGGCCTGGTTCTTATATCCAATCCCGGTTCGCGATTTAAAGTGCGCGGCTGACTAGGTCACCACCTTGGTGATAGTAGACGACGTTAAAACGCGCGCGGCTAACTGGGGAATGCGAACCAGGACTCAAGAAGAAGAAGAATATTGGATGTGATCGCACGACTAGGAATAATCACCGCAAATATTGGCGCCACGTCGACGTTACGGCTCCCAGGTCTCGAGGGTGCTATACTGTATGTTACCTTTGTCTCATAGGCTATTATCCGAAAAAAGAGAAAATGGAGTGTGTTTGAGTCATATTCGGGAAGTGACCATATCTCGTTCTGTTTGAAGACCGATGAGAGCTCCCAATAAAAAAATATTTGCGAGTCCAACAGAAGATGGAACGTCACCAAGCTTAACACAACATGACACTTACACGAGATTGACTGGGAGAACATCAATCCCGTGAAGATACTCGACTTATTGTCGCGAACACCATGGCGAAAAGTAAACGCTATTGCAACAGAGAAACGTCCAAGATGAAAACAAGAACAAACCGTAAGGCTGTTACTGGAGAAATCCTTCGTTCGACGAATGCAGGCGAAATTGTATAAAAACCAGAAGACAGTATAACTGATCCCGCTGTAGGGGCACCGCTGAGACGGAACACGATGCATACAAAGCTGCCAAGAAAGAACTCCAGGACATCAAAAATAAAAGCAAGAGAGACAAATGGAAAACGACGAGACCTGATATAAATAACAATTCCAGGGAACTCGGTTATAAAATTGTCATGTAAAAGCTCGGAATGAGAAGTTGAGTAGTTAAGATGGTTGCGGATACCTTGTGCAAAATAGTGAACAAGCACGATATATTGGTTGCCCAAAAAGTAATTGCGGATTTTTCATATAGTCGGCGTTGACAAATTTTTTCACAGCTTGTGACTGTGTAATTGCATTCTTTCTTCTGTCAGTTATCAGCTGTTACTTTTAGCTTGCTTTAGAAAAAAAGTGTAAAAAAAGTATATTTGATTAAAGTTCATTCTAAGTTTTATTAAAAATGTATTTACTCTCTTTTAAAAAATCCGCAATTACTTTTTGGGCAACCCAATAAATGTGGACAACACTAAGGCAGAGCCTACCGCGAATATATCTCTGTTCACCATAGAGGAGCTGCAAGCCTCCAAGAGCCTCAAGATTAGGAAGGCACCCGGTCTTAATGACATGCCCACAAAGGTTATTAAAAGATAGCACCAAACCGTCCCAATGTGCTGATAGCAATTTACAACAGTTGCCTGTTTTTGCCAATCGTGCTATTAAATAGGTGAACCCTCTGATAGGCGAGTTTCTTCAATGGCTGCATGCTTTCTACGGTGACCGGACGACTGGGGCGTAAGGTGGCTCTATGGTTTGCACGGTATCCAATGCCCGGTTGCGGAGTGATTCACGGAACAGGACGTCATTTGTCGTGGCACTGAGAAAGCATGACCTAGGACTGCTAATAGGAGTTCTGACAGGTCATTGCAATGACAAATCTCTGACGCCGCGCTGGACATAGGTGGAGGCGGACTTATATCGTGTATGAGCGGAGTCATCGGTTTATGGGTGAGCATTACTTTTTGAACCTGGACTCCCTCCAAGCATTTGGGCCTCTCAACTTGTAAACAACTGTTGAAGCCAGAAGTTGTGCGGTTGCTTCCATTCCATTCATTTTTCGCTATATTGATGTGCATTGTACTACTAAGGATATTTATTAGTTTTCGTCGAGCCTTCGAGATGCCATATTTCCTGACGCTTGGAAGGACCAAAACCTGGTCTGTAATTAGCAAAATAATGAAAGACCCAGCATCACCAGCGTTATACGGACTACTGTGCTGGATAAACACAGCTGGCAAAATGTTTGAGCAACTTATAAAGCCTAGACTCGATGAAGCCATCATTCAGAAGACAATATGGATTTTGACCCAGAAAATTGACACTATGAGCTTTAAAAGGTAGTAGACACAGTACAAGCAGCACAAGACGCCAGCCACTTCAAAAGGCCGATTATATTATTAGCGACCCTAGTCATTAACAATGCCTTTAACAGTCTCAGGTGGGCAGATGTACTACCAGACCAAGAGCCGAGCTTGCATGTACCTAGGCACTTGAAGGGGATAATAAAGAACTACCTAAAAGATCGGGTACTAATCCACGACCCGATCCAAGGCCCAGAAAGGGTCACCTCAGGAGCCACCCATGGATCCATATTGGGGTTATACCTTCAGAATGCAACCCCAAGGAGACGATATCGCAACAGTGAGAAAGGCGAAAAAAGGGTCAACGCAAACTACGCCAAACTATGATCCGCACAAGGAGCTGGCTGAACTCACAAGGAATGCAACTGGCCATGTATAAAACGGAGCTACTGGCAGTACGACACATTCCTCCCGATATATAGATGCATATAGACGATACTACAATCCCTACAAAGGTGTAAATAACGTTCACAACGACGAAACCAGCAGAAATAAGTTAAAGCCTGCTTATTTCGGCCGGGTCGAATCTCAGGATCGCATTTGTCAAGTTCTTTGCCCAGTATCTTTTTATAAGCAAACAAAGGTTAATGGATAAAAATTGCCATGCTATTGGAGCCATATCAGGTTATGGACCGTTTCGGACCATACTTGGTTTAAATCTTGAAAACCACAGTAAAAGTTGTTGTACAAAATTTCAGCTAAATCAGATACAAATTACGTCCTCTATAGGCTCAAGAAGTATAATCGGGATATCAGTTTATATAGGAGCTATATCAGGTTATGAACCGATTTCAACCATACTTTGCATAATTGTTGGAAGTCAAAACAAAAAACTTCAGTTTAGCCAAATCCGATAATAATTCCGCTGTCTATAGGCTCAAGAAGTCAAGATCCGAGATCGGCTTATATGGCAGCTATATCACGCTATGAACCTATTTTGACCGTACTAAACACAGTTGTTGGAAGTCATAAAAAAACACATCATACACAATTTCAGATAAATCGGATAAGCGTTGCGCTCTCTAGAGGATCAAGAAGTATAGTCTAGCGATCGGTTTATATGGGAGCTATATCAAAACATAGACCGATATGGCCCTATTACCATCCAAAACGACGTACCCTAGTAGGAAGTATTTGTGCAAAATTTCAAGTGCCTAGCTTTACTCGTTCGAATGTAAGCGTGCTTTCGACAGACAGACAGAATGTCACGACGATCAAGATCAATATTTCGATTTGGTACAAACGGAATGACGAAGTTAGCATAACCCCATCCTATGGTGGAAGGTATAATAACCTCATGCTAAGCAGGCTAATAGCCAAATAGGTGCACTCCTTCCAAACAACAAGAAACACTAATGGAGATCACTATCAGGCAGAGCAAAGAACGGCAGTCACATTAGCTTATCGCACAGTATCAGGAGAAGTCGTCCTCGCTGGAACAGCCCCCATGGACCTCTTCGTATTGGAGAGACACAAGATCTTGAGGGCCAAACATGCGGCGGTAGATCAAACTGACAACGCAAGAGGTGTAGAAGAAAAGACAATCCAAAGATACCAACAAAGATGGTTAGACGAGGCTCGGGGTAGGTGGACCCAACGACTTATACCTGATATACAAAGATGGAGAGATAGGAGGCTCGGAGATGTGAATTACTACCTAATCCAGATTTTATCTGACCAAAGGTATTTCAGGAAGTGTTAGCATCGAATTGATACGTGCACTATTTACAGCTGGATGTACGAGGCGGAAGAAGTTAAATACGAAGCTTAACCTACATTTTTCGGCTGCAGCCACTGGCCTGAGCGACGCAGTGAACTAGAGACGTTGATTGACGACTTTTCACACGGTAACATTGTGCAAAAGATGCTGAAAATGAGAGGGGTTGGGAGTCAGTGACCAGATACACTGAACAAATAATGCGAAGTAAAAAGAAGCACCTCGACGCAATGGGATAGGGGACAAAGCGGAGGTCTGAACGCAGACACTATTTGGAGGTATCGCGTAAAAAGTCGGAAGTTTATTGGGATATGTATTACAAAGGAATACAATGTAATTATCAGAGCGGCTAAACGTACCACCTGAAATTTTTTCTGCGAACAGGTATTGATATCGTTAATGACGCCGACAAGCTCAAAAAGTTTTTCTAAAAAACCCATGCTCAAAGAGAAACGTTAGTAGACAACATGTGAGTGAGAGGACATGTTGAGGCTTTTGGTGAAAACACATTTACCACAGGATACGATTGGACTCACGGATACCCTGGAATCTTGGAATAATGAGGTTAATCGAAGGCTTTTCATTAAGGAATTTATGGTAAGGAAAGCCTTGAAGAGCTTCAAACCATTTAAGTCACCCGGACCTGATGGAATATTTCTGGCGTTACTACAGAAGGAAGAGATTTTTACAGCATGCCTAGAACTTGCATATACTCCGAAAGCATGGCGGATGACAAGGGTGATATTTATACACAAGCTTGTCAAGGCAAGTTATGCCTACAGACCCATAAACCTTACGTCCTTTTTACTTAAAACCATGAAACGTTTTGTGAATGTCATGAGAAAGAGTAGGACATCTAGCGAACTGCTCCTATACAAACAACATGCCTATGTTAAGGATAGGTCGTTGGTTGTGTACGAGGTTGTGCATAAATTAGACGAATTTTTCCATGCTAAGACGTACAGAGGGGGCTTTTAAAAATGTGCGGACCGTCACGCCGAGTGGACCGGATTCTTATAAACTGAACAAACCATATGCTAAGGAACAAGTGGATAGACTGTGGGTCTCATGGCATAAATATAGATGCGAAAGTGACGGATGCTGACTGACGATTTGATGCACCACGTTTTCTCAATGACAAGGTCAAATACTTAGCCGCGATCTTGGACAAAAAACTTAACTTGAAGAGTCACATTGAGGAGCGCAATGAGAAGGCTCACAGATGTTGGCCATTATGTAGACAGCCCGTAGGCTCAAAATAGGGCTTGAATGCAGGAGCGTGATTAGGCCAATACTTAGTTATTCTAGATATCCAACCCTTTGACATACATATAAAGTGTAAAGCATTCACTACGGCTATGATACTTAAGGTGCCTTGTCATAGATAGATATCCGATCCATTGACATGCATATTAAGTGTGAGGCAGCCACTACGGTTATGACACTTAAGGCGATTGTAGAAGGGATAGAGGACAGGAGCAGGTCATACCATCGAGGTGACGATAAGAAATTCAGATGGATTAGAACAGTTTTCCGATCGGATACCTGAGTGGATACCTGCTACCAGAGGAACAGTGTTGGATTGACGGAGCTCTGATATTGCAATCTGGGAGTTCATGCTATACAGATGGATTAAAGCTAGAGGACAGAGCGGGTCTACGTTGAGAACCCAAGAACTGAGATCTGTTTTCGACTGCCTGACCATAAAAAGATCCTGCAGGCAAAAATCCGGGCGATCACGGAAAGCGTGAGGTGATGTGGTACTCACGGATATAGCTTGTGAACACTTTAACGGACAGTAAACTTGACATCAGGGCAATAATATCCAGGACGGTAAGGTCGCGAATCCTCTTGGAATGTTAGAAGAAGATTAACGCCATCTCTAAGGATGGCACAATCCGCATCGTTTGGGTGACGGGCCATAACAGAGTAAAGGGGATTGAAGGGCAGACGATTTGGCAGTGAAGGCCAGAGGACTACCGTCAATAAAGTTTGTTAACCCGAAGCCTTTCGGGTCGATGCAGTCCAACGTTAGGGCGTGGTCGACGAACGCGAAACGATTGGTAGGACGGCGAAAATCCTATGGTGAGATTAGGATCATGAAATGACGAGCCTTTTACTAAAGGGAAGTAAGAAGGAGGTCAGTCGCTATCATAACGGGGAACATAGGACTACGAGACCACTTGCGCAAAATCGGTGCGGCAAATGAAAGCATATGGGGAAGATGATGAAACGTTGGAGCTTTTCCTATGTCATTGCCCGGCTTTCGCGGTTAACAGACACCGGTACATAGGTCTCAATTAGGGACTCAATACCAGACATCAACGAACTTAAGAGCGAACGATTATGGATTTTGTAAGTAACACGGAATTCTAAACTTAGATTTTCTTCTTCGAGGTTACCTTTTTACGGCCTTATTCACAAAACTTAATAACGCCTTAAAATAGGTTTATTTGACAGTTTTACAAAGGAAATCTGTCAAATTAAAATATTTAAAATCTACATTAAGTTTTGTGAATACGGCCGTTAGTATTTAGAGGGAACAACAAGCCGATTGATTGCGGGTTTGGGTGTATGGCCTGTTCCTGTTGCCTTTTTATTCTTCAGCAGCTCAATTATCCTATAGGTAAAAACGCACTTTGATGAGTTACCATATAAAATTCTCATCATATTTCATTTCCCTTTATTTGAGTTTTTTAAACATAAACAAATAACTTTGTCCCATTTCAGAGAAACCCATCCAGTTATATTCGAACGATGCATTGGACTTATGAAACCACTATTCTATGTATCTGTTGGTCTATCCTCAGGAATCACACTGTACATTGTTACGCCGATATATATTATTCTTAAGAATAATCTATCTATTGACTCGCCCAATAAGCCTTTACCATACTATATGCTATTCCCGTACGACCATCAAATACCAGCCTATTATTACCCCACGTTTGCTTGGTGTGTCTACCTTGGCTATATGGCTATTTTACAATCATGTGCAATGGATGTGCTATTCTCGCATTTTGTCAGTTTTACCTGTGGCCAATTTGAACTACTACATGGTCGAATAGTTCGTCTTATTCCGGACTGCCATGAAGAGTGGCGTAAGAGTTATGGTAACAAATGCAACACAATGGATTATAAGACATCACTTGAACAACTACAGATGATTTACAACACGCGTTTGCATCAAATATCGGTAGATCATAGCGAGTTGCTAAGGTAAGTGAAATGTTGAATGGATTTCAGTAAAAACATACATATTTTGAAAAAACTTTAGATTAACAATAAAGTTCTGGTGACAAATATAACAAGGAAATTAAGTAGTCATTATATGGATAACTTCTACTTATATATACTACTTATATTGGGTTGCCCAAAAAGTAATTGCGGATTTTTCATATAGTCGGCGTTGACAAATTTTTTCACAGCTTGTGACTCTGTAATTGCATTCTTTCTTCTGTCAGTTATCAGCTGTGACTTTTAGTTTGCTTTAGAAAAAAGTTTAAAAAGTATATTTGATTAAAGTTCATTCTAAGTTTTATTAAAAATGCATTTACTTTCTTTTAAAAAATCCGCAATTACTTTCTGAGCAACCCAAGATATTTTACTTATATATAATCAGTAAAAAGGCATTAAGTTCGGGCCGAACTTTGGATACCCACCACCTTGGGTATATATGAAAACCCCCTTTCGGCACAATCCGGTGAAAATTGGATAACTTAACCCTTAATCCGCACATCGGTCTATATTACATCTATATCTAAATCCAGTCCGATCTTTACCATATTTGGGTCGGATAGCGGGTAGCCTAAAACTACCAACTGTTTCAAATTTCAGGGAAATCGGATAAAAAATAAATCTTTTATTCGCTTCTGACCCTTTATCGGGATATCGGTCTGTATGGCAGCTATATCTAAATATAGTCCGATCTGAACCATATTTGGCACGGATGTCGGGAGAACTAAGACTCACCACTGTTTTACATTTCAGCGAAATCGGGTAATAAATAGAGCTTTTATGGGTTTCAGACCCTTTATCGACAGATCAGTGTATTGCAGCTATATGTAAATCCTATATCTAAGTCCGATCTGAACTATATTTGGGTCCTATGTTGACAAATTTAATCGAAATCGGTTAAAAAATAAAGCTTTTATGGGCTTCAGGCCCTTTATCTGGAGATCGGTCTATATGGCGGCTATATCTAACTAAAGTCCGATTTGAACCATATTAAGATAACCCTCTGTTTAAAATTTCAGCGAAATCGGCTAATTAATAAAGCTTTTATGGGCTTCAGACCCTTTATCGACAGAACGGAAAAACGGCAGCTATATATAAAAATAGTCCGATATGGACCATATTTGGGTCAGATGTCGGAAGGCCTAAAACTACTCACTGTTTCAAAAATAAAGCATTTATGGGCATTGGACCCTTTATCGGAAAATCGGTCTATATAGCAGCTATATCCAAATTTGTTCCGCTTTGGCCCGAAGAACTTAAGAGCGTTCAAGAACTTAACCAGCGTGCATTAAAAAGACGTATCTATGCCAAATTTCAGCACAATATCTCAATTTTTAAATACTGTGGAGTGATTTCAACCCTCCCACTTACCCCAAAAGTACTACCCTAAAATAGAAATGTACCTATCAGGACAATATGGGACTCAAATTAAAGGTATTGAGGAGTAGAGTACGAATTTCATATTAAAAATTGGGTCCAAGTAACTGCGAGGCAGCCCCAACCCCAAAACACCCTAAAATAGGTTTATTGGACGAGAATGGCAATATGGGACTCAACTGAAAGGCATTCGGGAGTAGATTACGAATATAGTCAGTAAGAAGGAATAAACTTTATAATTTATTGATATCCGAAGGGGGCGGACCCTCGCCCGTTACCCCAAAAACACCACCCAAAATCAAAAGTGGACTGATAAGGACATTATGGATATCAAATGAAAGCTATTGAAGAGTAGAATACGAATATAGTATTTAAAATTGGGTCCATGTACTCAGGAAGTCGCTCTAACCCCAAAACTTTTAAAAACAGACAAATTGAATGTCCATACCAATATGGTGCTCAAATGAACGATATTCGTGAGTAGATTACGAATGTGGCTTACAAAATCAGATCGAAGTGTTGGGGGTCACCCCCTCCCCCCCAAAAAAAAAACCCCCAACAAATGGGCATATGACCCATTTTAACTCTATGAGACTCGGTTTGTTTGTTTGTTCCGTAGACTCAAAACGGCTGAACCGATTTTCTTAAAATTTTCATAGAATGTATAGATTTTTTTGGAGGGAAACAAAGGTTACATAATTTTAGGATATCGGATGGTGGTAAACCAAAACCCCAAAAACGCCACCCAAAATCAAAAGTGGACTGATAGGTACAATAGGGGTATCAAATGAAAGGTTTTGGAGACTAAAAAACGAATACTGTATTAAATTTTGGCTCCAAGTACCCTGCGGGCCGCCCCAACCACAAATCTCCTCTAATCAGATATATTCGACGTTCCTATCTACATGGGACTTAAATGAAAAGTATTCGGCAGTAGATTACAAATATGGCATAAGAAATTAGGTCCAAGAAATGGGAGGTCGCCCCAACCCCAAATATCCCCAAATGAGCATATCAGCCGACCATGGCTATATGGGATTCAAATGGAAGATATTTGGGAATACATTACGAATATAACATTAAAATTTGCGTTCAAGTCTAGGTGGCGCTTTTCCTCCTCAAAATATGTCGAATAGATTAATTGACCCATTTTGGAGTGGAAAAAAAAGAGTGGAATTTGATATTAAATTTTAGAGCCAAGTGTTAGGGGGTCCGCCCCAAGGCACCCCCTTCTCATCTTCATTTCTGACTATAGCTACATGGAGCTCAAATCAACGGTATTTTGGAGTAAACACCGAATTAGATATTTTCCGGACAAAGTGCCGATGGCCGCCTCCAAATGATTCATATTTACAGACCATGGCAATATGGGGCTCAAATTAAAGGGATTTGCAAGTAGAGCGCGAGTTTTATATCCATATTTAAGTCGAAATGTCCACCCTAAAAAACACTTCCCCCTGCCCTATTTTTCAAAAATACCAGATCTCGGAGATTGGTAACAGTCACCAAAAATAAAACATACAGAGTCACAAGCTGTGAAAAAATTTGTCAACGCCGACTATATGAAAAATCCGCAATTACTTTTTGGGCAACCAATATTTGAGTTGGAAATTGATCGATTTTCGGGAAATTGATATTAATTTTCGGAACCCAGGTCCTGGGGTCAACCCCACCTTCAAACACAACATATTTACCGATCATGCCATTAAGGGGCTCATATGAAATTTTTTTGAAAGTGGTACATCTTATATTTACTTTAAGGGCCAAGTGTCTGGTTGGGCAACCCCATCCCCAAAATACCCCAAAAAACGGAACCGAGCAGAGGCAAATTTCTCACATATCAATGAGAAGTTTGCCCTTTTTTCACTTTTTTTTTTAAATCCGAGTCCGAACGGCGTGCCGCAGTGCGACACCTCTTTGGGGAGAATTTTGTACATGACCATTCATGGCGTAAATGTACCCAGCATTAAGAACTGATAACCACCGCTTTAAATTTTGTCCGATGTTCACACCAGGATTCGAACGCAGGCGTTCAGCGTCGTAGACGGACATAGGCTATAATGGCACGAATTCGATATTCACATTTAGGGCGAAGTGTCCCCACCCTAAAAAGATGTTAGAGAGTTAAAGAAGGCGCAGCGGAGCGGTCCCGGTTCAGCTAGTATCATATAATATTCAACTTTACTCTCATCACTATTTATACCCTCCACCATAGGATGGGGGGTATACTAAATTCGTCATTCCGTTTGTAACACCTCGAAGTATGCATCTTAGACCCCATAAAGTATATGTATTCTTGATAGTCATGACATTTTAAGTCGATCTAGCCATGTCCGTCCGTCCGTCAGTCTGTCGAAAGCACGCTAACTTTCGAAGGAGTAAAGCTAGTCGCTTGAAATTTCGCACAAATACTTCTTATTAGTGTAGGTCGGATGGGATTGTAAAGGGACCATATAGGTCCAAATGGCCTAAATCGGCCCATGTTTTGATATAGCTGCCATATAAACCGACCTTGGGTATTGACTTCAGAGCATCTAGAGAGCAATTCTTATCCGATTTGGCTGAAATTTTGCATGAAGTGTTCTGGTGTGACTCCCAACATCCCATGCCATGTATAGTCTAAATCAGTCCATAATCTAATATAGCCGCCATATAAACCGATTTCCCGATTAGACTTATTGAGCCTCCAGAGGGCGTAATTCCTATCGGATTTGGATGAAATTTTGCATGGTTGCAATAGTTGAAATCAGTTGATAACCTTATAAAGCTGCCATATAAATCGATCTTGGGTTTTGACTTCTTGGGCTTCTAGAGGGCGCAATTCTTATCCGATTTGACCGAAATTTTGCATGGTGCGGTTTATTTTGATTTCCAACAACTGTGTCAACTGTGTGCGGTCTAAATTGGTCCATATTCTGATAGAGCCGCCATATAAACCGATCCTCGATTAGACCTCTTGGACTTCTAGAGGGCGTAATTCTTATGCAATATGGTTGAAATTGCATATGTCGTTTTGGTATGACTTCTAACATCTGTTCCAATTATAGTCTAAACGGTATATAACCTGATATGTCTGCCATATAAACCGACTTCCCAGTGTGAATTTTTGAGCCTCTAGATGGCGCAATTATTACTCGATTTGCCTGAATTTTGGAGATGGTGTTGTTCTATAACTAGTGGGAGGTATATAAGATTCCGCCCGGCCGAACTTAGCACGATTTTACTTGTTCTTTATTTATTCTTTTATTTTACAGATATTGTGTGGATTTGGAAAATCTCTATGCATTTCCGTTGATGGCTAATATGTTGGTATCCTCGTTGATTATCAGTTTTGGTGGTTTTCAGCTGATTATAGTAAGTGCAAAAATTAGTTGTCGATTTTATATATTCATTAAATAGCAATATGAAATATGTTTATAAAACAAGTTTTTGAGAATCAGAGATTATCGGTGTTTGATTCCCTTGTTTGAATAGAGAACTGATGCATTAACACAAAGTTTTGCTGGTGTAAAACCTAGTTCTCTTGTTATTGTACTACATGTTGGAATTCTGTGTCGAAACAGGCTGCATCACATGAAGGCGATGTTTGCCTCGCTTCGATCCTTTGCTATGATTATAATAAAATGATAACTAAATTCTTTTTGCACTTTTTTCAGTCCGGACAAAATTCAATAGTTAACTTTGTACGCTTTCTTCTATATCTCGTATCGGTATCTATACAACTCTATGCAGTTTGTTATTTGGGTACATCGCTTATAAGTCTGGTATTATCTAACATATGTATATAGAGTCAACTTAAAGCATTTATAAGCCTCTTTTTCTCTTCAAAAGTCTACCAAAACAGCCCATTACTTGTCCATGTGCAATTGGGAGGGTGGATTTATATCGAGGAACTCTCCTTTGATTGACGAATCTGATGTGATGGAAGCGCATTGTCTTAACCAAAAACAACCCTTATGGAAACACATAGACTATCCATCATCGGATGTAAATTTTCGTCGCAAGCTTAGTTTTATGATTTTGCGCAGCAATCGTCCTGCAAAATTGACTGCTATGAAATTTGCCGAAATCTCATTGGAGACATTTAATCAGGTAATTTTTCAAATAATAATCTGAAATTTCAATAATTTATTTTACAAAGTGTATTTATCATAATTTTAATGGCAGATCTTATCCACATCGGTTTCATTCTTTGCTGTTTTGAAAACCTTCATGGACAGAATTGCCTAAGCTGTGGTCATAAAGAGCAATAAACTAATGCAAATGAAATGAAATGATATTTACTCAGATATTAACATTTTAAGGCTTATTATCGATGTTTTTTAAATTATTCTCCACATAAATGTGAATAAACTACCAACCAATTATAACTTTGATCTGCAGCATGATCACATTTACTATAGACCAGGTGCTAATGTTGTTAATGGCAGCTTCTATGTCCAGGAATGCGGACAAGGTGAAGTGCGTATGTTCTAAGGATCTCACGATAGTTCTCACCATCCGTGTAAGGCCAAACCAAACCAGCGACTTTAATTGAAGCAATGACAAGGTTATCGGTCCGAGGCCCTTGCGTTGCTCCATTTCAAAGCCTTGGTTATGAAGTCAGATTTTACCTGTCACCAGCTCAAACCTATGAAGTTGATGGATAGGAACATTCTTCGCTGTGAGTATCGCAGCTACAATGAGTGCTGCATTATTCAGATGGGAGGAACATCCGTAAATTCAGCGACAGTCAGGAACTAGTTCTTAAGGGTGATTTTTTATGCGCTATAGGAACGTGTTTCAGAAAAACAAGTAAAAGCGTGCTAAGTTCGGCCGGGCCGAATCTTATATACCATCTACAATGGATCGCATTTGTCGAGTTCTATGCGCGATATCTCTTTTTAGGTAAACAAAAAATATTGAATAAGAACTGTTATGCAATTGGAGCTATATCAAGTTATAGTCCGATTCGGACCTTAATGCTGAACAATATACAAGTCATTGTGTAATGTATTTTAGTCAAATTCAGACGAGAATTGCGCCTTTTAGAGGCTCAAGAAGTCAAGACCCAAGATCGGTTTATGTGGCAGCTACATGATACATGGACTGATTTGAACCATACTAAGCGCAGATGTTGGAAGTGATACAAAAACACCACGTGCAAAATTTTAGTCAAATTGGACGAGAATTGCGCTTTCTAGAGGCTTAAAAAGTCAAGATCGGTTTATATGGCAACTATATCAAAACATAGACTGATTTGACCCATTTACAATCCCAACCGACCTGCTTTAATAAAAAGTATTTATGCAAAATTTCAATTTCATTTACAGACGGACGGACATAGTTTGATCGACGTAAAATGACATGACGATCAAGAATATATATACTTTATGGGTTTCAGACACATATTTCGAAGTGTTACAAACAGAATGACGAAATTAGTATACCCCCTTCCTATGGTGGAGGGCACAAAAACACATAAAATTCAGAAAAATATATGAAATCTTTTTTTCAATCGCTAGTAAGGTCCATATAATTTAATGCTTAAAGATTATTTCATGCGAATAGTGACCGCGACTGCGCCTCCAATGCGTCTTCTCCATCCGCTTAGTTGGCATACTTTTTCAACATTTCGACCGGTATCTCACGAATAAGTGTTTCAATGCGTCAATTAAAGCGGGCTTGCCGGTATAGACATGAGCTTTAGAATTAAAAAAGTCTAAAGACCGATCCCAAACGTGAAATAAAATGTTCACCGAACTAGCCTCACAATAAATCCAATGTTACGCGCGCTGTGTGCCATGTTGCATTTTGGGCAAAACAAGTTGGATATCATCTCACGATAGCGCTCACCATGCACATTCACTATGCTATGCATAAAAGTCATGCAAAAACTTTATCCAAAGAGATGCCTCACTGTTCGGACCTTTTGCTTCGTGAGAAGGTTGTTCCTTTTCCTTAGTAGCATATTCATGTGCAAATTTGCATTTTTTTCCTCAAGATGGATCATCTCCCTCGTTAGCTCATTGAGCCCATACATGGAGCACTTACTACACGCGTTTGTGATTCTATGATAGTCAATCAGCTTAATTATTATAGATTAGCGAATGTTTTACGTACCACTAACTACTTCTAAATTTCCCATGAACATTCCATTAGGGAACAGGGGATACTTCGCTCATAACAACGAGTACATTCCGATTTAAATTTAAGCTCAATGGTAAGGGGCCTCGGAGTCCGAACGGCGTGCAGCATAGCGACAGCATTTGGTAGAGAAGTTTTAAGATGGCAAAATACCTTACAAATTTAGCCAGCATTAGTAATTGGATAACCACCGCTGAAAATTTTGTTGATGTTTACGCCGGGATTTGAACTCACGCTTTCGGTAACATAGGCGGACATGCTAACCATTCTTAGTTTACAAGTGTTGGTTGCCCAAAAAGTAATTGCGGATTTTTTAAAAGAAAGTAAATGCATTTTTAATAAAACTTAGAATGAACATTAATCAAATATATAATTGCCATTTTGTTCGATAACTTTTTGCAATCTTCCTGGCAAATTTAGGATTCCACGCTCATAGAACTTCTGGCCTTTATCTGCAAAAAACTGAACCAAGTGCGATTTTATAGCCTCATCATTGCCGAAAGTTTTACCATTTAAGGAGTTCTGCAAAGATCGAAATAAATGGTAGTCTGATGGTTCAAGGTCAGGGCTATATGGTGGATGCATCAAAAGTTCCCAGCCAAGCTCACTCAGTTTTTGGCGAGTGACCAAAGATGTGTGCGGTCTAGCGTTGTCCTGGTGGAATATGACACCTTTACGATTGACCAATTCTGGTCGCTTCTCCTTGATGGCTGTATTCAATTTGTCCAATTGTTGACATTAAACATCCGAATTAATCGTTTGGTTCCTTGGAAGCAGCTCAAAATATACCACACCCTTCCAATCCCACCAAACAGACAGCATAACCTTCTTTTGGTGGATATCAGTCTTTGAAGTGGTTTGAGCTGGTTCACCATGCTTGGACCATGATCGTTTTCGACTAACGTTGTTGTAAACAATCCATTTTTCATCTTCAGTTATGATTCGTTTTAAAAACGGATCGAATTCATTGCGTTTAAGGTGCATATCACAAGCGTTGATTCGGTTTGTTAAATGAATTTCTTTTAATATATGTGGTACCCAAATATCAAGCTTTTTCACCAGTCCAAGACTTTTTATGTGATAATGAACGGTTGATTTTAGTATATTTAACTTCTCTCCTATCTCACGCTCAGTTACATGACGATCCAATTCGATTAATGCTTTGATTTGGTCATCATGAAACTTCATTTGGCCGACCTGAACGTGGCTCATCTTTAAGTGAAAAATCTCCAGAACGGAATTTGCGAAACCAATTTTGACACCGTCTTCCTTTTAAGGCTTTATCACCATACACATCTCGTAACTTTTTAGCAACCTGTTCCGCGTTTTTTCCTTTACGGAAATAATAAAGTAAAATATGACGAAAATGCTCCTTTGTGGGCTCCATATTAAAATTGACGCCAAACAAACAAATGTAAACAAAATTTCGCGCACTTTTTTTCTAAATCAAGCTAAAAGTAACAGCTGATAACTGACAGAAGAAAGAATGCAATTACAGAGTCACAAGCCGTAGAAAAAATTTGTCAACGCCGACAATATGAAAAATCCGCAATGGTCCGATGCGGACCATAATGGAATGAGTGTTGATGACCATAGTGGAAATCATTGTGTAAAATTTCAGCCAAATCGAATAAGAATTGCACCCTTTGGGACTCAAGAAGTAAAATAGCTAGATATCAGCCAAATCGGATAATAATTGCGCCCCCTAGAGGCTCAAGAAATCAAGATCCCAGATCGGTTTATATGGCAGCTAAATCCAAATCAGGACCGATCGGAGCCAAATTGAACTTAAATCGACAGATCGGTCAATATGGGGACCATATTAAGATATAGTCCGATATAGCATAGCATAAATACCATCTTCGAACTTAATCTGCCTACGGACAAGGAAAGAATATGTGCAAAGTTTCAGCTTAATATCTTTATTTTTTAAGACTGTGGCGTGATTTCAACAGACAGACGGATGGACATGGCCAGATAGGGTTAGATTTTTTATCAAGAATATATATTCTTTATAGGGACGGAAATGGATATTTGGATGTGTTGCGAGATATAAAAAAATAGGCATTGAGTTCATCCGGGCCAAACTTTGGATACCCACCACCTCGGATATACATATAACTCACCTTTCGTCATAATCCGATAAAAAAATGCATTATTAATGCCCCCATAGCATCTACATTGAAATATGATCCGGTTTGGAACAAATTCGGCACGGACATTGAGTGATCTAATAAATATAAGTCGCTGTTCAATTTTGGTTCAATATTGGTCTTTTTGGCAGTTATATTGAAACATAGACCGATCTGACCCATATAGGACACGGATGTCGAAAAGCCTAGCATAAGTCACTGTGCCAAATTTAAGCGAAATCGGATAATAAATTCGCCTTTTATGGGGCCAAGCCCTTAAATCGAGAGATCGGCCTATATGGCAGCCATATCCAAGCCCTGACCGATCTGAGCCATCTTCAAGAAGTATATCGAGGGGCAACTCACTTAATTTCAGAGAAATCTGACAAATAATGGCACCAAGACCTTAAATCGAGAGATCTGACTATATGGTAGCTATATTCAAATCTGGGCCGATATGGGCCAATTTGAAAAAATATGTAGAAGGGCCTAACGTTACTCACTGTCTTAAATTTCTGCAAAATCGGATATTAAATGTGGCTTTTGATTCGGCAGATCGGTCTATATGGGGCTATACCAAGATATAGAGAAGCTGTGCTAGGTTTTAGTTCAATACCTTTATTTTTAAGACTGTAGCATTAGGTCAACAGACAGACGGACGAACACGGCTAGATCATTATAAATTTTTACGACGATCAAGAATATACACAACTTATAGGGTCGGATATGGATATGTCGATGTGTTGCAAACGGAATGGCAAAATGAAAATTCCCACATCCTTCGGTGGTGAGTAAAAAAATAACGATATTAAAGCAAGTTATTTCAATAAAGACTAATCAATGATAATACTTTTTGTGACAAAAAAAAAAAAAAAAACTAAAAACAAGTAAAAGTGTGTTAAGTTTGGCCCGCCGTATCATGGG
Organism: Stomoxys calcitrans; assembly: GCF_963082655.1. NCBI lineage: Eukaryota > Metazoa > Arthropoda > Insecta > Diptera > Muscidae > Stomoxys > Stomoxys calcitrans. The sequence continues at coordinate 93,416,612 of NC_081553.1, forward strand.
AACCCACCACCGTGGATTCTGATAAATATTTGAGCTATATCTAGTTATAGACCGAATTGGACCGTGCTTGGCACAGTTGTTGAGAGTCATAACAGAACACTATGTGCAAAATTTCAGAAAAATCGGATAAAAATCGCGGCTTGTAAGGGCTCAAGAAGTCAAATCGGAAGATCGGTTTATACGGGAGCTGTGTCAGGTTATAGACCAATTAAGACCGCACTAAGCACAGTTGTTGGAAGTCATAACTGAACACTACATGGCAAATTTCAACCAAATCGGACAAAAATTGTGGGATCCATGAGCTCAAGAAGCCAAATCGGGAGATCGGTTTATATGGGAGCTATAACCAAATTTGAACCGATATGGCCCCTCGACCTACATCAATATAAAGTATCTGTACAAAATTTCATCGTGATTTCGACAGACGGACGGTCGGTCATGGGTAGTTCGAATTAGTATGTCGAGACGATCAAGAATATATATACTTTATGGGGTCCTAGATTAGTATTTTGAAGTGTTACAAACGGAATGGCTAGAGTAGTATTCCCCCATCTTATGGTGGTGGGTATAAAAAAAAACTTTTTTTTCACATATTTTGATTTTCAAACTGAATAACTTTTAACTGAAGTAGCAGATGTATCAGATTTTATGCGGCAAAGTCGTTGTAAGTTTTGTCACAAATCCAAGTCGTCTTTTTAGTAGGTTATTTTGAGCACTATCCAGTAAAAAAAACTTGGAAATCAGACAACAATCGAATATAAGGCAGCCCCAACAAATTTTTGAAAATACCGAGGTTTTTTTTTTTTTTTTTTTTTTTTTTTTTTTTTTTTTTTTTTTTATTTTCATTACAACTGAGTTACACTCATCTAGTAATTTTAAGATAGCGTATAGATAAATAATACAAACTAGAGAATTTAGCCTAGTTCGAATTCATTTTGTGGAAATAGTTCAGTAACTACATCCTAGTTCTTGGGATTTAGGGCCTCTTAAGGGACTAGATCCATTGGTATAGTTCTTTGAAGTCTTCTGGTGGTTGGATAGTTTCGAACAATATTATTTAAGTCAGAGTTAACGTGACTATGTAGCTTGTTCGCATGTTTCAGGGCGTGAATGGATATTTCCTCTGATATTGTCCTCACTCTCAAGTCTCTGTGCAGATCGGTGTTTCGTATGTACCAAGGTGCATTAGCAATGGTACGAAGGATTAAATTTTGGGTTTTTTGAATCTTTTCTACTTCATTCTTGGCAGCGCAACCCCAAAGTTGTATTCCGTAGGTCCATATTGGTTTAATCATTTGATTATACAAAAGAAGTTTGTTTTGAATCGATATTCTATTGTCCACTAGCATCCAGTACAGCTCTGAGAATTTTATTTTTATTTCCTTATTTTTTTTCTTCACGTGCTCTTTCCATTTAATTTTAGTGTCTAGGGTCATTCCCAAATATTTTGCTGTGTTTGCGAATGGTATTACTTTACCATTTAGATATAATGGTAAATAACGAAGCTCTTTGTTTGTGAAAAGTATGTGGATTGACTTGTTTTCATTTAGATTCATCCTCCATTTGTTTATCCAAAGTAAAATGTCCGACAGAGCTGCTTGAAGTTTATTCGTAGCTTCAATTTCACTATTGGCAGTCGTAAGAATTGCAGTGTCATCGGCAAATGTTGCAATTGTTGCATCAGGCGGGTTTGGTATATCTCTGGTGTAAAGAAGGTATAAAACAGGGCCTAGGACACTCCCCTGAGGTACTCCAGCCTTTATTGGTTTCAGTTTTGAATAATTATTTTCTATTTTTACTCGAAAGTGTCTGTTGGTTAAGTATGATTCCAAGATTTCATAAAATTCCTTTGGGAGATCGTTATGAAGTTTGGTTAAGAGCCCTTGGTGCCAAACTTTGTCAAATGCTTGTCCCACGTCTAAAAACACGGCAGAGCAGACGAGTTTGTTTTCAATGGCTCTTTCGGCTATATCAACTATTCGGTGAACTTGTTGTATAGTTGAATGATTATTTCGGAATCCAAACTGATGGTCAGGTATGAGAAGCCTACTTGTTAATAAGGGACGCAATCTTTTTAATAGCAACTTTTCAAATATCTTTGACATAACCGGTAGTAGCGATATCGGACGGTATGATGTTATTTCATGATCAGGTTTTCCAGGTTTCTTGATTACGATAACTTCTGCAACTTTCCATTCTAATGGAACATGTCGCAGACGAAAACATGCATTTATTATAAATAAAAGCTTTTTAACAGCTATATGTGGAAGCTTTTTAAGTATTTTGGTTGTTATTAAGTCATAACCTGGAGATTTCTTAGCGCTCAGATCTTTGGCGATGAGATTTTCTAGCTCTTTAATTGTAGCTGGTTTAATGACTTGGTTGTCACATTTTTCTAATTTATAAGTTTCTTCATTGTCAGACCTACATTCAAGTGGTTTAAATATGTTGCTAAAATAATTTGCAAACAAATCTACTTTTTCTTCGGCTTTTTTTACCCATGATCCATCTACATTTTTAAGTGGTGGAATGGTTGGGGAAGCTTGATTTAATTGCCGCGTGGCCTTCCATAGATTGTAGTTGGTTTCTTTGGTTGCTGTTAGGTTTCCTAAGTATCTAGACATAGCCTTATTTTTTGACTCCTGTGTGATGCGTTTGAGTTCATTAACAAGCCTGTTCAATGTTCTTTTATTTTCGATTGTTCTTTCTCTTTGCCATTTCTTCCTAGCTTTTCTTTTCTTCGATAAAAGGTCTCTAATTTCCTTCGGATATGTGCCAGTAGTGTTGGTATGACTTGTAGTAGGAGTACTTTCCCATGCAGACGTTTGTATTGCGTTGATGAAGCTTGTCAACTCTTCATCAATTTGATCTTTGGTTCTAAGGGGAATCTTTAGTTCAATTTTCTCAGACAATATATATTTGAAAAATTGCCAGTTAGTACGATTATTCGAGAGAAAACTTGGAGTTTCTTTTTCGATAAAATTATCACTGACGGTCATTATCACTGCAGAATGATCCGATGATGATAATGCAGCTGTGTTCTCAATGTAAATAAAGTTTTTAGGTATATTTTTAGTAACAAAAAAATCAATTAAATCTGGAATACGTTGCTCATTCGATGGCCAATACGTAGGCTCGTTTCCTGAATATATCTCACATTTTAGAGCTCTGCATGCTTTGTGAAGTTGGTGTCCTTTGGGTGTAGTTAATCTAGAACCCCAGAGTTTGTTTTTAGCATTGAAATCTCCTCCTAATATAAAGTGATTTTGAAAACCTTTTAAAACTTCAATGTAGTGTTCGCTTTTAATGTTATGCCTTGGAGGTGAATAGATAGCACATATTTTAAAGGTCTTATTATTTTTTAAGCTCACTGATACACATGCAATTTGAAACATTTCATTCTCTATTTTCTCTTCTTCTTGGTGTTCAATATTATTTTTGATTATTATTGAGGCTCCTCCTCTCGGTCTTTGGGAAGGATGAACTGCATTATAAATCATGTACCCTTTGACACTGACATGTGTATGTCTAGTCAGATGGCTTTCTGAGATTAATAATATATCAATTTTGTGGTCGTTGAGAAAATATTCTATTTCATTGATGCGGCTCACTAAGCCATTACAGTTCCATGTTGTTATTCGCAGAGTAGCCATTATTGTGGGACTATATTTTGCGCGTTTATTATGATAGCGTTTATTTTATCTATTAATTTTTCATTTAATACCGCTTGATCATCCAAACGGCGATTAATTTTTTGCATATTTTTTAGGATTTCGTTTAAGATCAATGAATTATCTGTTGCATTTTGTGCGTTGTTTGGGCTCAAAGCCTCTGCAAAAGTTTTTGGTTGCATGTTTTGCCGGTTCATTCCTTGAAATGGTTGTTGGACACGTGCTTGTTGGAGTCTTTGGAAGGTTTGGTTTTGATATTGAGGTTGTAGCAATTGGTGGTCTCTTGTACGTGTTCCCAGTGGTTCTTCGTTATCCTGAATTTTTCTTGTTCCCTCTTTCATGAGTCTAGTTTTATTTCTCATTTTTTGCAGTTCCTTTGCCACTTCGCAACCTCTATAGCTGGCTGGGTGGTTACCTTTACAGTTAATACATTTTGGAACTATTGTTTTAGGCTTTTCACAGTTTTCTGTGTCGTGTTTACCAGCACATTTAACACATCTCGCCTCCTTTTGGCAATATCGTTTAGTATGATTGAATCCCTGGCACCTTTTGCACTGCGGAATTAATCTCGTTTGTGCACGTACCGCTTCTACTTTAACTCTTAAGTTGAGAATGCTAGTAATTTTAAAGATATTTTCCATGTTATCATCTCTGTGGAAAGTGACTCGAAATATAGGCAGTTTTCTGTATGTATAAGAGTTGCTTTCTTCTTTTCTCTCTTTCTTTAAAATGTTAACTGCATCAAGGGGATTGAAGCCTTTGTTTTGAAGATCTTCTATGATGTCTTCTTTAGTGCATGTATGGTGGAGGCCTCTTATAATTACTTTGTTTGGCCTCTCTGTTTTATTTTCATATGTGTACCATTCGAATTTCATTGAATTTAATGTTGCTGATAAGTTTCTGTACCCTGTTGAGTCAGAAGTGTTAATTTTCCACACATTATTGTTCAAAGAAGTAATAGTAACATTTTGGACATTTGCAGATTTTAGAATGTTTTTTATTCCTTCATAGCTAGTTACTCCTACAACATTAATTGGAGGAGGTTTATCAACCCATCCTTGTTTCACTGCGTTTTGTTTATTTATATTGTTGTTTTCACTATTAGTTTTAGGTGGGTTGTATTGTTTATTACCTTGGTCTTGGTTGACTTTGTTAGCAGTTGATCTGTTCTTTTTTGACCTCTGGACGATCCAATTAGTTTCCCTTTCTAGTTCCTCTTCATCTGTTACATATTGATGAGCATTTACATTCACGTTTTGTTCCTCTTCGGAGTTTTGATCATAGTTTACGATGTTTTCATCAACCATGGAAGCGCTATCACTATATCTTTCATGTTGAAAATCGTTATTGGAATGCAATTGTTCTTTAAGGGCAATGTTTTCGTGCTTCAAATGTTGTAGTTCAGCAAGAATGTTATCAATAGAATGCTGCATTTCATGAATTTGCTGCTTTAACATAGTGTTTTCATTCTGAATAATCTGTATTCTATTACCTCGTAAAGGCGTTCCTCCGCCAGGAGGCGGGTTATTAAAACTCATTTTAAATTTTAAATTCAGTGACCGTTAATAACAGGGTGACTATATGTATATTTTCTTTAAAGTCATGAACACCACCACAGTTGTTTGAACTAAGTCTGGCAACACCATTTGACTGTCAGACTGAGAAACAAGATCAGCTGCTGTTGTTTTATTTCTTATCACAAGGGACAGATATAGTTTGTTTTTTAATCGTAATTTTGAGTTTTTTCACTAGTGGTGAGTTTCTTTTGCATCCAAGTGTGTTTTTCTTTTGCAAAATGTTTTGCCGTTTGTGTGCACACCCGACAATTCCCGAGAAGAGATAATAATCGATGCACTACCCAGGAGTGTAAGGAATTTTTTGCACTACTTTTAATGGTGATGGTATGTTATGTTTATATTGTATTTTGTATACGAACGGAGCGCTTTGATAACACGACCACAACAGGTGATAACTTAAATAAACTCCGAAGGTGACCAACTTTAGGGGCTTGCCAAAAGTCGCCCGGACAACCTAAGGCCTTGAAATGCAGATGATTTCGCTAACATCTCAGCTCTTACCATTCCAAATTTCGAAAAGATATCTCTACATGTTCTCACACGGCATATTTTTGACTATTTTTTTTTAATTTTCCCTCACTATGGGTTTTTTGCGCCCAGTCCCATGGTCTAAAGTATCGCTCGACCAAATTCTGCAAAAAATAGTTTCTGTTTCAGTAGCACTGCTACTTGTGCAAGTTAATGAACATTTCCTTCTCTCTCGAATACTAGAATTTATTTTGAATGCTACATTTCCAATATCACATACTTTAATAGTTAGGTATGAACATTTTTTAAAAATGGTTCTCCTTCATGGGTTCCTTGATTTTGCCCCTTTTATGACATAAATATATGCAGTTGTCTCCAACGTATACTTTAGCCAAGTCATTAATTATTGAGAGCTTAATAAACTTCATGAATAATTAAATGAAAACACAAACTATGAACAATGTTGTAGACATAGTTCTGCATTCAGTTGAATCCATTCTTCGGTTAATTGCTTTACAAATCAAAGTGCGATAATGAAATTTTTTTACAAACCAAAATGCCCATATGATGGACAATATGCAATTCCTTCATATTTTCACATTATTTTAAAAATCAATGGCTATTGGCCAACCGAGAATGATGAAGCCAGTCTCTTATTGCGAGTTATGAATAAATTGTACACCATGTGGAGTTGGTTCGGCATTTGCGGAGTTGTGTATTTACTATTGCCTGGAATGGCATATACCATTCTGAATAATATGGCATTAGTTGATAGAGTGCAGAATGTCTGCGTTTCTCTAACGACTTCGATGATTTTACTTCGGATGTGTCATATGTGTTATTCGTTGCAGCGTATAAGAAAGCTTTTGCTTCTGTTTGGAGAAAAGATTTGGATCAGACAGTAAGACAAAGAGAGAGATATGGTGTTATGATAATTTTTCTAATTTTTTTATTTTTACACTCTTATTAGACAATCATATCCCTTCATATATCAACAATGTATTACACGAATGAAACCTGCTCTGTACATGGGTCTTTGTCTTTTCTCGATGGCTCTGGCGTATTTATTCATACCGATCGGGTTCTTTATTTCTACGGGTCAAACTTTGGAGTCTCCTGATAAGCGTTTTGCCTACCTTGTGTCGTTACCGTATGATGCACAAAAGCCCTTAAATTATATTCTCACAAGTATCGGAATCTTCGTTTTTGCATTAATGGCTGCTACCCAATCCTATGCCAGAGATGCAATGCTATCATTTTTTGTTAGTTTTCTATGTGGACAGTATGAGGTCTTACATGGACGTATTGATCGCCTAATACCAGAATGTCATGCAAAATGGTTAAGAGAACGTGTTGACAGAAATGCAACAATTGGAAGAAATCTAAAACAATTACAGGATTTGTATGAAGAACGTTTACAGCAGCTTATTATTCATCACAATCATCTTATCAGGTAGATATAAACGAGAATAATTAAAACAAGTAAAAGCGTGCTAAATTCGGCTGGGCCGAATTTTATATAACCTCCACCATGGATCAAATTTCTCGAGTTCTTTTCCCGGTATCTCTGTTGTGCTGTTTCAGGTTATAGACCGATTCACACCATATTTGATACGTAGGTTGAAGGTCATGGAAGAAACCATTGTACAACATTTCAGCCAAATCAGATAACAATTGCGCCCTCTAGAGGCTCAAGAAGTCAAGATCCCAGATCGGTATATGACAGCAATGTCAGGTTATGGACCGATTTGAATCATACTTAGTACAGTTGTTGGAACTCATAACAAAACACATCATGCGAAATTTCAGACAAATCGGATAGGTATTGCGCCCTCTAGAGGCTCAAGAAGTAAAATAGGGAGATCGGTTTATATAAGACATGAATCAGGCTATAGACCGCTTCCGACCGCATTCTACACGTACGTTGGAGGTTATGGGAGAAGCCGTTGTTCAAAATTTCAGCCAAATTGGATAAAAAATACGCCTTCTAGAGGCTCCAGAAGTCAAGATCCCAGATCGGTTTATATGATAGCTATATCAGGGGTTATTAACCTATTTAAACCATACTTACCACAGTCGTTGGAAGTCAAAACAAAACACGTCATGCAAAATTTCAACCAAATCGGATAAGAATTGCTCCCTCTAGAAGCTCAAGGAGTCAAGAGCCAAGATCAGTTTATATGGCAGACATATCAAAACATAGACCGATATGGTCCCTTTACAATCCCATCCGACCTACACTAATAAGAAGTTTTTGTGCCAAATTTCAAGAGGCTAGCTTTACTTTTCGAAAGTTAGCGTGCTTTTGACAGACAGACGGACGGACGAACGGATGGACGGACAGACGAACGGACGGACATGGCTAGATCGACTTAAAGTGTCGTGTCGATCAAGAATATATATACATTATGGGGTCTTAGAAGAATATTTCGAGGAGTTACAATCAGAATGACCAAATTTCTATAACCTCATTCTATGGTGGAGGGTATAATAAGAGCAAGAAAATGCGTGTTTATCTTGGCTAGGCCTTATCATATAAACCCTCCATATTGTATTGCGTCTGTCAAGTTTTTGGGTTTGATTCTTTTTATATGCAGAAACTAAAAGAGGATATTGGGAGGTCATTAAAAGAAATCCTCTCGGTTTCGTGTTATTGATCCAAATGTCAAATCATTGAGCAAACTTTCAGCGCCCTCTAGATGTTCAAGCAGTATAATAATGAGATCATATTTTATAGGAGCTACAACAGGTTTAAGAACGGTTCGGACCATACTTTGGGTATCTGTTATATATCATAGAAACATGGACCGATTTGGCCCATTTCCAACCGACCTAACTAATAAAAAGTATTTGCGCAAAATTTAAAGCGGCTAGCTTTACTCCTTCAAAAGTTAGCGTGATTTCGACAGACAGACGGACGGACATGACTAGATCGACTTAAAATGACATGACGATCAAGAATATATAAACTTTATGGGGTCTCAGATGCATATTTCGAGGAGTTACAAACAGAATGACGAAATTAGTATACCCCCATCCTATGGTAGAGAGTATAGCAAGTAAAAGCGTGATAAGTTCGGCCGGCCGAATTTTGGAAACCTACCACCATGGATTCTGCTAAAATATAGGAGCTATATCCAGTTATAGACCGAATTGGACCGTACTTATCGCAGTTGTTGAGAGTCATAACAGAACACTATATGCAACATTTTAGCAAAATCGGATAAAAATCGCGGCTTGTAAGGGATCAAGAAGTCAAATCGAGAGATCGGTTTATATGGGAGCTATATCATGTTTTTGGCCGATTTGAACCGTACTTGGCAAAATTGTTGGGAGTCACAACAGAACATCATGTACGAAATTGAAGCCAAATCAAATGAAAATTGTGACCTCCATGGGCTCAAGAAGTCAAACCGGGAGATCGGTTTATTTGGGAGCTATATTCAAATCTGAACCGATATGGCCCATTTGCAATCCCCAATGACCTACATCAATACAGTACCTATGCAAATTTAGCTTTACCCTTTCGAGCGCTACCGTGATTTTGGCAGACATGGCTTGTTCGCATCACAATTTCGAGACGATCAAGAATATATACACTTTATGGAGTCCTAGATCAATATTTCGAGGTGTTACAAATGGAATGACTAGATTAGTATACCCCCAAATCAGATAAGAATTGCGGCCTCAGATGCTCAAGAAGTATAATCAGGAAATCGGTTAATATGGGAGCAATATGGGGTTTTTAGAGCGTACTTTGGACTAGAGGCATACACTTACAGAATGTTAGTGCTATGCTGAGGTGGGTCGGTCCCAGACTCTGTCCTAATTGTGCATGCCTCCCAAAGACCTTTCATTCGATACCCATGTTGTTACGTTGGACATTTATGCCCGTTGTGGGGGTTTTTGGGGAGGCCCAGTAGACACCTTGGATCAAATTTTTATAAAAGATGTTTACTCAGCTTCCAAATATCTTTCGTTTCATATCCATATTGTCGCAATCGGAAAACATATCCTTTTGGCGGGTTTTAGGGGAGGCACCTCAGACAACTAGGAATAAATTTTTATATCAGCAATGGACTCTATCTTTTAGTAACTTTCATTTGATATTCATATTTTCCAAATCGGTAAATTTGTTCTGCTGGCGGGTTTTGGGGTGGGAGGGCTCTCAGATACCAAAAAAAATTTTTGTGTCAGATTTGTATTCTACTTTTAAATAACTTTCATTTGATATTCATATTGCTCAAAGCGGTTAAAGTGTCCTGTTGGGTGGCGTTTTTGGGGGTGGGGGCCCCGGACGCTAAGAGTAACATTTTAAAGCCAAGTTCGCATTCTACTCTTAAATACCTTTCATTTGATACCCATATTGCCCAAAGCGATGAAAGTGTCCTCTTGGATCTTGTTTTGAGGTTTGGGGACTTTCCGAAACTTAAGATTGAAATTTGTATACCAAATTCTTACTCTACTCTTAAATACCTTTCACTTGATATGCATATTGTCCCAATCGGTACACATGTCCGCTCGGGTGGGTTTTGGGATGGGGCGTCCCCCCAGGTTATTTGACCCCAACATTTTGTTACCAATTTCGTGTTTTTGTCGTGTGGCATACAAAATTTCGCTTAAATCGGTGCAAGCATCTCCGAGATCTGGCGTTTTTGAAAATTGAGGTATGGGGGAGGGTCCGCCACCCCTTCGGATATCAAAAAATTTAGTACCCTATTTTCACTTGGGGCCCAAACTCTACCATCTGTGAAAATTGCATGGAAATAGGTTCAGCCTTTTTAGAGTCTATACGGAACAGACACACAAACTAACAAACAAACAAAGCGCAACAATTTCATTTTTATATTATAGAAGAATATTGGAGGCCACAGTAGAGCAGAGGTTAACATATCCGCCTATGGCGCTGAACGCCTGTGTTAGAATCCTGACGAAAACATCAGGAAAATTTTTCAGCGGTGGCTACCCCTCCTAATTCTGGCGGCATTTGTGAGGTCCTTTGCCTGTAAAAACTTCTCACTTAAGAGGGGTCGCAATGTGGCACCCCGTTCGAACTCGGCTATAAAAAGAAGGTCCCTTATCCTTGAGCTTAAATTTAAATTAGACTCATTGATACGTGAGAAGTTTGGCCCTGTGCCTAAATGGAATGTTCATGGGGAAATTTGCATTTATACTTTACAGGGCCGCATATCATTATTTTGACGTGTTACAAATGGGATGACGAAGTTATTATGGTGGAGGGTATATTTACCCACCGAAAATATTTAAATTTAATTGATTCTTTTGTTTGTGAATAAAATAACTAAAAAAATTTATCTACAGCGGTCAAAAAAAGTATTCATCATTCAATGTTTTTTTTTTAATAAGTCTACAAAAGACAATTGGAATAAAAACATATTAAACTAATGATGCAGTAGTGCTTGTGTGATATATATGTACACAATTTCATTGTTTTTAAAGAAAAAAATAGTATTTATTGGAACAAAAAGGGCCATTTTACAGCTGAACACAAAAAATTAAACAAAAAAAGTATTCATCATTGCAAAAAAACAAAAAAATAAATAACATAATTTAAAAAAATTAATACTTTGTTATTCGACCACCGCGTCTTATAACTTCTTTTAAACGGTTTGACATCGATTGGACTAATTTAGCGGTTATATTTTGGTCTATATTAGTCCATTCCTCCATTATCACCTGTTGCATTTGACTCTTGCTCGAAAAATTGCGCGTTCTCAATTTGCGTTCGAGATGTTCCCAAAGATGTTCAATTGGGTTCAAGTCGGGACTTTGAGGAGGAGTTTTAATGACTTTGGGGCAGTTATACAGCATCCACATCTTGGTATTTAAAGCAGAATGTTTGGGGTCATTATCTTGATAATATTGAAAGTTATTACCAAGCCCAAGTTTTACAGCACTATCTTTTAAATTCCTCTTTAAAATGTCAATGTAATACTTATGATCCATTACTCCATTAATAATTTCAAGATTTCCCGCTCCTGAAGCCGCCATACACCCCCAAACCATTAAACCACCTCCACCATGTTTTACAGTAGCAACTGTGTTTCGTTCTTCAAGCTCTGTATTTGGTTTTCTGTACACTATGACCTTTCCATCGCATCCAAAATGATTCGGGCTGTTTTACATACATTTTTGCGAAGTTTAGCCTTTTCACTCGGTTTATTTTATTTATAAAGGGCTTCTTACGTGCAGTTCTTCCTCTGTAACTATGCCTTTTGAGTGTATTTCGAATTGTTTGTGTAGTAACTTCCTTCCCTAAATATTCCATAGTGTTTTTACGAAGAATGGTCGCATTTGTCTTCGGAGTTTTCTGAACTTGCCGCAGTAGCCAACGCACATCTCCAACTGAAAGTGCTTTTGGTCGACCAAGCTTGGTTTATTGTCAACAGTTTTCGTTTCTGTCCACTTTCTGATGATGGATTGTATAGTAGATCGTGGTCTATTTAATATTTCACTGATAGTTTTTTGAGTTAAACCATTCCTGTGGTGTTTTATTATCAAAACTTTTACCTCATCAGAAACCTCGTTTTGCTTGCGACCCATTTTGACAAAAACTATATTTTCAATGAAATTAAATATTTGCTGTCAAGGCCAAAGCCTCCTTTACTAAATAAAACAGAAAAGGGGGATTCCCAAATAATATTTGAATTTGACTTTGATGATAGCACATCAATGATGAATACTTTTTTTGTTCTGTTTTTGGTGTTATTATATAAAATTGCATTTTTTGCGCTAATTAAATTTATTTTTTGAATTTATTTTAAAACATATTACGAAAAATAAACTATTGCATAAAACTGCATTATTTGTTTACTTTAAATTTTCTTCAATTACCCAAAATAAGTGAATTTATTATCAATTTTGCTAATGATGAATACTTTTTTTGACCGCTGTACATGATAATTCTGTTAAAATTATTTGTTTAAAGAGTTCAGTTTTTGGACTATTTTTTTATCCACTTCTTAAGCCGTTCGAAGCAACTATAACTAATTTGAATTAATTTTACCATTTTTTTTAGGTTTGGCGAAGAATTGAATTCGTTCTTTTCTTTCCCTTTATTCGTCAATTTGTCAACAGCCACATTGCAAATTGGATTTGGAGTATTTCAATTTTTAATAGTGAGTAGATATAGAATTTATTATCCCTTCTCTGACAATGATTCCAATGTTGAACATTCCAAATAAAATTATACAAAAATAAGACAAAACAGAATCAGGATACATTTCCATAATTCCTTTGAATTTCAAAATACGGCTTATATTTTTATACCCACCACCAAAGGATGGGCGTATATTTATTTTGTCATTCCGCTTGCAACACATCGAAATATCCATTTCCGACCTTACAAATATATATTCTTGATCGTCGTAAAAATCTAAGACGATCTAGCAAATGTCCGTCCGTCCGTCTGTCTGTTGAAATCACGCTACAGTCTTAAAAAATTGAAATATTGAGCTGAAACTTGCACAGATACTTTTTTTTGTCCATATGCAGGTTGAGATCGAAGATGGGCTGTATCGGACTATATCTTGATATAGCCCCCACATAGACGGATCCGCCGATTTAGAGTCTTAGGCCCATAAAAGCCACATTTATTATCTCGTTTTGCTGAAATTTTGGGACTGTGAGTTGTGTTGGGCCCTTCGACATCCTTCTTCAATTTGGCCCAGAACGGTCCAGATTTGGATATACAATATTTGCCATATAGACCGATCTCTCGATTTAAGGTCTTGGGCCCATAAAAGGCGCATATATTGCCCGTTTTCGCCGAAATTGGGATCAGTGAGTTGTGTTAGAGCTTTCGACATCCAATTTGGCTCAGATCAGTCTTGATTTGGAAATGGCTGCCATATAGACCGATCTCTCGATTTAAGGTCTTGGGCCCATAAAAGGCGCATTTATTGTCCGATTTTGCCAAAATTTGGGACATCGAGTTTTGTTAGACCCTTCGACATTCTTTTTCAATTTGGCCCAGATCGGTTCAGATTTGGGTATATCTCCCATATAGACCGATCTCTCGATTTAAGGTTTTGGTCCAATAAAAAGCGCATCTGTTGTCCGATTTCGCCGTAATTTGTGACGGTGAGTTGTGTCAGGCCCCTCGACATCTTTCTGCAATATGGACCAGATCGGTCCAGATTTGGATATAGCTGCCATATAGACTGATATCTTGATTTAAGGTCTTTGGCTTATAAACTTCGGATAGTGAGTTGTGTTAGGCTTCTCGACATCGGTCCAGATTTGAATATAGCTGCCATATAGACCGTTCTCTCGATTTAGGGTTTTGGGCCCATAAAAAGGGCATTTATTTTTCGATTTCGCCAAAATTTGGGACGGTGAGTTGTGTTAGGCCCCTCGAAATCTTTTCCCAATTTGGCCTAGATCGGTCCAGATTTGAATATAGCTGCCATATAGACCGATCTCTCGATTTAAGGTTTCGGACCCATAAAAGGTGCATTTATTGTCCGATTACTCCGAAATTTGGGACGGTGAATTGTGTAACGCTTCCGAGATCTTTCTGCAATATGGCCCAGATCGGTCCAGATTTGAATATAGCTGCCATATAGACCGATCTCTCAATTTAAGTTTTTGGGCCCATAAAAGTCGTATTTATTGTCCGATTTCGCCGAAATTTTGTGACAGTGAGTTAAGTTAAGCCCCTCGACATATTTCTACAATTTGACTTAGATCGATCGAGATTTGCATATAACTGGCATATAGATCGATCTCTTGATTTAAGGTTTTGGGCCCATAAAAGGTGCATTTATTGTCCGATTACGCCGAAGTTTGGAACAGTGAGTTGTGTTAGGCCCATCGACATTCCTGTCCATTTTGGATCGGTTCAAATTTGGATACAGCTGCCATATACACCGATCTCTCGATTTAAAGTCTTGGCCCCATAAAAACCACATTTATAATCCGATTTCGCTGAAATTTGGCACAGTGACCTATGTTAAACTTTTCGACATCCGTGTCATATATGGTTCAGATCGGTATATATGTGGATGTGGCTACCAAAAAGACCAATATTTTATTCTACAAAATTGAACAATGACTTTTACTTATTAGACCACTGGTGTCCGTGTCGAATTTGGTCCAAATCGGACCATATTTCGATATAGCTGCTATGGGGGCATACATAATTAATTTTTCACCAGATTATTACGAAAGGTGGTTTACATATATTCCCAAGGTGGTGGGTATCCAAAGTTCGGGCTGGCTGAACTTAACGCCTTTTTACTTGTTAAGTACAATAATGATGGATTTGAAAATATTCCCAATAACTATGGGATAGTGAGAAGAGTGTGAGTCTATGTTTTAACCACCACTAAGGAAAGAGCTTGCTTAGTAAATTCACATAGAATGGATTCAGATACATACCACAAAATATTGCATATGTAATATGTTATTATGCATGGTATTTAAAGCGAAATCTTCATTCCCGCTTGGTGTTGAATGGAATGGATGAAAAAAATCTTAGAAAAACGTTTTGTATGTAATACATGGGAAAATATTTCTTCTCCACCCAAGTGACATTTTATTATTTCCTAATACTTTATTTCAATAATTCTCTTTTGCCGCTACTTTCATCCTCGCATAGAGTGGGAAAGACTCATATGGCGATTTTGCACGGTTCCTTTTGTATGTGCTAGCAGTTACAGGACAACTATTTGTTATCTGCAACCTTGGCAATACTTTAATATTTCGGGTAAGTGAAACATGGAATTAAAATTTCGAATTTATAAAAAAAACTAATCTGTAATATGTCCTATATGGACTTTAATTTATTTTTTCAGTCTCAAGAAACTGCTGAACATTTGTTTAATTGCAATTGGGAAGGTGGGCGTATATCTAGATATGCAATGATTTTCAAGCAATCCGATAACGAAGAATTTAATGCCCTTAACGAAGCATTTCCCATGTGGCCGTATATTCGATATAATCCATCCGGAAAAAGGTTTCAGCAAAAACTAAATTTTATGATAATGCGTTGCCAACGCCCAGTGCGTTTGTCGGCAATGAATTATGCAACGTTATCATTGGAAACTTTTGGCAGAGTAAGTGGAATGACAAGATCATATTTTTAGAAATATTCTATACCCAGAAAAACAAGAACTGAAATAGACGGCACAACAATATAAAATTATTTTAATACTCGACTGACATACATAGAATATTTTGTACATATAGAGAAACATGTTACACATTGCAAAAAACGTTGTCAGGACAAAAATATCTGTACTTAAAAAAAACTCACCGTTCGTTGGTATTATTATTAGTCATAATTGGGTATGCTTTGAGATGTCACTTGAAATCTGAAAATATTTGTACACATTTTAAAATAGGTTTTTCTATCAAGAGAGGAAAAAACTTTTTTTTCTAAAAATATTTTATAAATAACAAGTAAGAGTGTGCTAAGTTCGGCCGGGCCGAATCTTATATACCCTCCACCATGGATCGCATTTGTCGAGTTCTATGCGCGATATCTCTTTTTAGGCAAACAAAGAATATTGAACAAGAACTGTAACCATAAATGAATGCTGAACTTTGTAGAATTCATTGTGTAATATTTCAGTTCATTCGGATAAGAATTGCGCTTTGTAGGGGCTCAAGAAGCAAAATCGGGTGATCGGTTTATATGGGAGCTGTATCAAGCTATTGATCGATTCAGACCATATTAGTCACGAATGTTGAAGGCCATGAGAGAAGCCGTTATACAAAATTTCTGCCAAATCGGATGAGAATTGCGCCCTCCAGAGGCTGAAGAAGTCAAGATCCCAGATCGGTTTATATGGCAGCTATATCAGGCTATGTACAGATTTGCACCATAGTTACCACAGTTATTTGAAGTCATAACAAAACACCTCATGCAAAATTTCAATCAAATCGGATTAGAATTGCGCCCTCTAGAGGCTCAAGAAGTCAAGACCCAAGATCGGTTTATATGGCAGCTACATCAGGTTATGTACCGATTTGCACCATACTTTGCACACTTGTTGGAAGTCATAACAGAACACCTCATGCAAAATTTCAGACAAATGGGATGTGAATTGCGCGATCTATGGGCTCAAGAAGTCATGATCCAAGATCGGTTGATATGACACCTATACCAGATTATGAACCGATTTAAATCATACTTAAGACAGTTGTTGGAAGAGATACCAAAACAACTCATGCAAAATTTCAGTTAAATCGGATGAGAATTGCGCCCTCTAAAGGCTCAAGAAGTCAAGACCCAAGATCGGTTTATATGGCAGCTGTCTCAAAAATAGACCGAGTTGAGCCATACTTAGCAAAGTTGTTGGAAGTCATAATAAAACATCTCATGCAAAATTTCAGTCAAATCGGACGAGAATTGCGCCCTCTAGAGGCTCAAGAAGTCAAGACCCAAGATCGGTTTATATGACAGCTATATCAAAACATGGACCGATTTGGCAAATTTACAATCCCAACTGACCTGCACTAATAAAAAGTATTTGTGCAAAATTTCAAGCGGCTAGCTTTACTCCTTCGAAAGTTAGCGTGCTATCGACAGACAGACGGACGGACAGACGGACGGAGGGACAGACGGACGGAGGGATAGACGGACGGACATGGCTAGATCAACTTAAAATGACATGACGATGAAGAATCAAGAATATATATAGTATACCCCCATGCTATGGTGGAGGGTATAAAAATAAGCAATTTAGTACGTTTCCGTTTTTAAGTTTCTGTAAACACTTCTGACGAACT
Source organism: Stomoxys calcitrans (assembly GCF_963082655.1). Lineage (NCBI taxonomy): Eukaryota > Metazoa > Arthropoda > Insecta > Diptera > Muscidae > Stomoxys > Stomoxys calcitrans. The sequence continues at coordinate 93,434,085 of NC_081553.1, forward strand.
TTTTTCTGGGTATATATTTGTAAACAGAATAATAGCCAATTCCATTAATTCTTTGTCACTCATGCGGGCAGTTTTTGTTTGCTTGGCATCCAAAGATCAAATGACTTAATAATGGTAAAATAGATGTTTGAATTTAACTAGGCTATCAAGTGACACATACTTCATGGAGTTGGCTTTGAAACATATGGATGTTTGTTTGGATTAATATTATTTAACATTTTATTTCAGATCTTATCATCATCGTTATCGTATTTTGCTTTGCTTAAATCTTTCCTGGATAAATAAAATTAATTTGATCTAAATCATTGGCGTTTTTATGATTGTTCTCCAAAAATATATGCAAATAAAATTTGAAAGAGTCGCCTTTCAATGGAAGAATAATCGGTATTACTCTTTTAGAATTTTAAGAATTATTTGGGAGCTATTACAGACTTCATCAGTTTATGTCGAACATACAAGCACTCTACAAGTTTGGGATACTACCAGTATACTAATATGAAACTCAAGAATTGAAATTTGCTGAAGCGGATTCGGTTCTATGGTGTGAAAGATGCCTACTAGTTCCTACCCATAAACCATCTAGATTGCTATCAAAAGCCCAACATCTTGCGAATGTTCACTTTTGCTAATTCAGACAAGTCCTGAAAGAAACGAGAGCCTTAAGTGTAACTCTTTTGCTTGCCAGAAGTTCTTCAGTCTTCTTTTATTCGTCGCCTCACAGCTTCTGCAGTATTCGTTACTGGATAATTTCAGTCTACAGCAAGTTTTTTTTTACAGTGACATGTTATGACGAACATATTGACTGACCCCTTGTATTAACGCAACATGTAATAAAGGGTTTTCAAATAGGGACTTGACAAATTGTGAACTAACACTATTAAACTAATCATCGAACTGTCACTGTCAATTTAAACTCAAACATTTTTTATCATAGCATTTTTCATTTTTCATCATAACGTATGGAAATCATAAAAATTTACTATCTAAATTCGAAATCGATGAATGCTACTTTTTTCGCTTAATGGGTTCGTCAATAAGCAAAATATACGTTTTTAATCAGATGAAAATCCATTTGTGCTTCACGAATCAACACTTAATCCACAAAACATAACTGTTTGGTGCGGTATGCATGTTGGTGGCGTCACTGGGCCATATCCATAGTCGACGATGCTACCGCACAATGCATACTGATTATTTTTTCCCTGAATTGGAACATATGGACATGGACGACATGTGATTTCAACAGACCGTCGCTACAAGCCATAATGCGTACGTTATAATCGATACAAAAAAAGTAAAAGTGTGCTAAGATCCATCCTTCACCACGGATCGCATATTTCAAGTTCTTTGCCCGATATATCTTTATCAGAAAACAAACGATAATGGATAAGAATTGCCATCTTATTGGAGCTATTCCGATAGGGGCCATACTTGGATTGGCTGTTGGAGACCAAAGTAGAAGTCATTGTGCAAAATTCCAGCCAAATCGGATAATAGTGCCATCTCTATAGGCTCAAGAAATATCATTGGAAAATCGGTTTTTATGGGAGCTATATCAGGTTATGAACCAATTTAGACCTTACTTAGCACAGTTGGTGGAAGTCATAACAAAACACTTTATTCAAAATTTCAGCCAGATCGGGTACCAATTGCGTCCTCTTACGGCTTAAGAAGCCATGCTCCCAGATCGGTTTATATGAGAGCTATATCAGGAAATGAACTGAATTGAACCATACATGGAGCAGTCCTAGGAAGTTAAAACAAAACGCTTCATGCAAAATTTCAAACAATTCGGATAATCATTGCGCCCTCTAGCGGCTCAAGAAGTCAAGATCCGAGATCGGTTTATAGGGAAGCCTCATCAGGTAATAAGCCGATTAAGACCATAAATGGAACAGCTGTTGGGAATTAAAACAAAACACTTCATGCAAAATTTCAACCAAATCGGATAATTATTGCGCCCTCTAGCGGCTCAAGAAATCAAGATCGGAGATCGGTTTATAAAGGAGCTATATCAAAACATGAAACAATTTGGCACAGCTACTGGAAGCTATACCAAAACACTGCATGCAAAAATTCAGCCAAATCGGATAATAATTACGCCCTCTAGTGGCTAGAGAAGTCAAGATTCGAGATCGGTTTACATGGGAGCTTTATCAGATTTTGAACCGATTAAGCTAGAATTTGGCACAGTTTTTGGAAGTCAAACGAAACACTTCACGCAAAATTTCAGCCAAATCCAATAATAATTCCGACCTCTTGAAACTCAAGATCCAGGATCAAGTTATGAACCGATTGCAGTCATACTTGGTTTGGCCGTTGCAAACCAAAATGGAAGTCATTGTGTAAAATTTCAGCCAAATCGGAAAATAATTGCTCTAGCGGCTAAAGAAGTATAAACGGTAGATCGGTTTATTAAGGAGCCGATTTAGATCATAAATGGAACAGCTGTTGGTTGAAACAAAACATTTCATGCAAAATTTCAGCCATTGCGCCCTCTATCGGCTCAAGAAGTCAAGAACCGAGTTCGGTTTTTATGGGAGCTATATCAAAACATAAAAGGATTTAAACCATGCTTGACACAGTTATTGCAAGTTATACCAAAACTCTGCATGCAAAATTTCAGCCTAATTGGATAATACTTGCGCCCTCTTATTGCTCATGAAGTCAAGATCCGAGATCGGTCTATATGGGAGCTATATCAGATTTTTAAGCAATTAAGCAAATACTTGGCACAGTTGTTGGATGTCAAAACGAAACACCTCACGCAAAATGTTAGCCAAATCGGATAAAATAACCAAAAATAGGCATTAAATCTCATGATCTTGGCCGCCAATTGACCGGTCCCGAACGTGAAAAAAAATGTTCACCGATCTCGCCCCTCAGTAAGTCCATTGCTATACGTGCTGTGTGGCATGTGGCACCGTCTTTTTGAAACCGCATGTCATGCAAGCCAAGCTCTTGAAATTTGGGCAAAAAAAGTTGGATATTATCTCAAGGTAGCGCTCACCATTCACAGTTTCGTTACGATTCGCAACATCTTTGAAGAAGTACGATCCAATGATGCCACCAGCCCATAACCCGCACCCAACTGTGACTTTTTCTGAATGCATTGGTAGCTCTTGCAATGCTAAATGCTCTTGCTCACTGCAAAATCGATAATTCCGCTTATTTACCCATTGGGCCAAAAATTGTTACCCCATTTCGCTGAAATTTGAAACAATGAGTAGCTTTAAACCTCCCGACATCCGACCCAAATATAGTTCAGATCGGACTTTGTTTAGACATAGCTGTCATATAGGCCGATAAAAGGTCTGAAGCCCATAAAAGATTTACTTATTACCCGATTGCGCTGAAATTTGAATCAGTGAGTTGTTTTAAGCCGCTTGACATCCGACCCAAACATGAATCCCATTAAAAGGGGATTTATTGCCAGATATCGGTGAAACTATATGATAGATATAACGATGGATATAGTAGTAAATTTATAATAAAATAGGATGACTATTATATATATTTACTATAGTTCTTAAAAAATCACCCTATGTGACCCGAAAGTAAGGTTAGTTCGTAATCACTTCCAAAAATCTAAATTTTGGATAAAAACCGGAAGAGAGTGGTGAGTTGCAATTCCAAAACTTGGATGAAAATCGGATAAAAATTGAGATTTTCAGTTGCAAAACTTAAATTGGCGACGTCTTCTAAACTAAACGCCCTAGAGCAAAAGTAAGCTTAATTCGTGACCACTTCCAAAAATCGAATTTTAAATGAAAATCGGCCGAAAATGGCGATTTTCCGTTCCAAAAATTTAGTTAGCGATATCTCCTTAAATGAGCGTCCTAGAGCAAAAGTATGGTAAGTTCGTGATCACTCCCAAGAAATCGAAATTTGGATGAAAATCGGCAGAAAATTGCATTTTCAGTTCCAAAACTTTAATTGGCCATATAAGCATAGCGTCCAACAGCAAAAGTAAGGTTAATATGTGACCACTTCCAAAAAATCAAAATTTGAGTTTCAAAACTTAGATTGGCCATATCTCATAAAATAAGCCATTTACCGGAGAAAGACATGTAATCGAGAGATAAGCCTTTAAAGAGACCATATTCAAATAAAGTCATATCTGAGCCATAATCGGTATGAATGTTTATGGCCTTAACACAACTAATTGTGCAAGTTTTAGAGAAATCTTAATAAATTTGTCTTATATGGG